>NW_023276919.1:3443969-3706059 GCF_003668045.3 Cricetulus griseus
TTTTTTATTGTTGGATATGCTTTTCCCTTGTCCGCTTCTCATCCTTTCTTCTGGTGGGTATAGCAAGTGTTCCTTTTTCTCCTGGTGGGTGTGGGACCAATGTTCCCTTCTGGTAGATGGAAACAGATCCAATACACTGATGTTGGTCCACTTCTCGTGGATGGTGGTGCCACTGTTTCCTGTGTGTCAGCAGAATACTGGCCTGCCAGGTCCTCCCTAAATACTTTTTTCTAAACTACATTTCATCTCCTAAATTGCTGACAGCTGCCGAGGCTTAGGATGTCCCAGACAGTGTCATATATTCTGAAAATCCATAGAGCAACCAGGTAATCCAGGATGTAGCAGTACCCCACTATTTCCAAACACCCCCCCAAAGATGATCAATGCCACTTCATCAATAAGAAGCAGTCTTGAGAACTTGACATACTTATTCTGTAAGTTGCAAATATAAGATCCCAAATTTCCATTATCAGTGATGTTGGGAATAAAAGGTTATGATATTTGGCTAACAACCCATGTCACCTGAAAGAGTGCACTCACTCAGCTACTATTGTGTTCAGTCCAGGGTTCTATGGTACTAAGTCTGCAGGCAGGGTTATAGAACCCCTTTAATAGACAGATCCCTACCAAGTTCTGATGGCTTTTTCTCTGTCACCTTCCAATTCCTCTCTGTTATCTGCTATCTAGTATCTTCCTCGGACCTTCTTCATCTCTTCTGTCTCCCCCACTCACCGTCTTCAACAATGTCAGAAAATCCAAAGTTCATGGACATTCTAAGATTCCTCTTCCCTTGCTCAAGGTTCTGGCTCCATAGCTAGATTTCCCTTCCACATATACAAATGACCAACTTAGGAGCTGTCAAAGCCATGGACGCTCTTGCTCTGTGAACTCTCTCCATAACCAGGCTCGGTTGAGCAGGACATCGCAGAGATCTTTTTCTGGGACTGACCAAACGTTAAAACACCACTTCATGTCGGTGTGTTTCCCAAGGATGAGGTCCACCACCACATTCACCGAATCACCTATGGGTTTCATATTTATGCCTTTGGGAGTTTCTCCCCCTCCACTGTTCAGACCATTGTGTCATCTCAATTCTTCGGGCATGTTTTGTTCCTCATTTGTCGATGAGTTAAGCCTGACTTCATATTCTGAGATGTTGGGTACCAAGCCTCCTTAAGCTACCTCCATTGTAATTATATCTTATGTTTAATGGAATCTAGCAGTTACTGTTACTGTGGAAAAACCATTTATTACATTTTTGGGGAGGAATGTCAAATACCTTAAGAAGTACATCAATGGAATAAGAAAATGAAAGTAATCATATTTCTTTAAAAAAGGTGAGTTTTACATTGTTTATTTCTTCCTAGAATGCTTAAATTCCATTACTTAGATTAGATTGAAAAATTATTGGAATTCAGAAACTTGGTTGCATGAGATGATGTCAGCACCAGATCTGAGTTCATTAGGCAGAGACAACATCGACTTGGGTATGTTCAGAGCCTGCTCTGCATGTGATATGGATTTATCCTAGCCTACACTAAGCCCTGGCCTGTCTCTGTTTCAGTCTGTCTCTCATTTCATTTTCTAACGCTCTCTATCACACCCTGTCTCTGACTCTGTCTCTGTGTATCTCTATTTCTCACTTCTGTGTCTCTATGTATATGTCTCTACACACTGGGTGGGAGTCTATAATTCTACCTGCTTTACAATGAATATGCCAGCTACACTAAGCCAAAGTCTCTTTCTCTCTCACACATACATATTCTCTCTCTCTCTCTCTCTCTCTCTCTCTCTCTCTCTGTCTCTCTGTCTCTCTGTTCTAGTACTGAAGAGCATGCCAAAACTCTCTACAATGGCAAAATTAAGGTGCTTTTGTATTGTCCGAAAGATACCTTACCCAATCCAAAATGAGAATGCTATCAGCCAAGTCGCATCTATCATAAAGAGGCAGCTGATGTTTCTCCAATTTATGTTTTTGGTACATACAAAATATTCCTATAAATCCCAGGGAGCTAAATGGGACCTAGGCAAACAGGTCCAAAGATGCACACCTGATAAATAGTATTCAGCCTTTAATGATCCCAGATTCCTTTCCTCCTCTAGGATCCCACTCTCCGGAATCACTCCCTCATCTGACCACCCATCCCTCTGATATCAGGAGTCAGAAACATTTTTTTTCTAACCATAACTTCATCTCATACACTGCTCACATCTGGCAACGTCGAGGAGGCTATTGTATGTGCTACATGTCCTGTACAAGGAAGGAGCAACCAGATAATTCAGGATGTGGTAGGACCACAAGATTCTCAGGTCCCCCAATGATGGTTATTGCCCCAACTTCAGCAGGATGAAGTCTTGAGTCTTTGATATCCTTATTCCCTAAATTGCCAAGCCTTCCACCCCAACATTCCATATTCAGGGAAAGTGGGAATGAAAGGTCCAGGCATCAGGCTGGCATGTCCAAGGCAACTGGCAAGATGTAATAACTCAGGCAGTACTCTGTTCAGTGCAGCCTTCCAAGGTTACTAAGTCTGCAGGCAGGTATAAAGGACCCATTTAAAAGAAAGATCCAGACGCACTTATGCTCTCTTATTTTCTCTCTCTCTCTCTCTCTCTCTCTCTCTCTCTCTCTCTCTCTGTTGGAAATTAGCAATATGGAGCCCAGTGAAAATATAAGGGTATTTAATAGGGAAAGGCCTTACTTACAGAGCAACCTAGCCAGCCGTAGTGGCAGCGGTCTGTACGCAAGCCCAAAAGTGAAACCAAAACACGCAGTCCCCTTCAAGTATCTGCTTTACATCACACTGACCACGCCCTCGCAAGAGTGGTCAGGCACACCTGTAGCCAGCCCCTAAGTAGGCTTGGCTACAGCTTCCCCTACAATTCCCCTTTTAGTCTAAAAGAGGATTAAAACTTAACAGTGTAAATTATCCAAAATTAACAATCATAAAGGAAAATATAAGAAGAAGATACAACAATCTGCTTATGTCACATCCTAACTATCTATGTTAACTAAAACCTAAAGTCATCTGAGAGAGGTATGCAAGCCTGAACACCTCCTTCCAATCCCAACCATAAACAATAGGAAGCTATCCCTAACTAGGTATATACACTATCCTAAGTGACAACAATGTGGGGAGGGGGCATATCATCCTCCAAGTTACTTCCTGCTGAAATGAAATGATGACAGCCTTGTGGGGTCCTGTAGGAAGAAAATGTTAGTATATTGAAAGTCTTGAATGGATGGTATCCAGTCCATGCTAGATCGGATACTCTTGATAGAAGATCTTTCTTAAAATCCTCAACTTGACTGTAGTCAGGATCTGAAGCTTTGGCCAGAGTGTCAGTTGAAATGGAGCAAGTTGGATCCAGTGCAGTTGAGGAGGTGTGGCCCATTTTCTTTCCAGGTTGTCCAGGGATTGCTGACAGGCAGGTATTCAATGGCTGTGTGGGACACAACTATAAACAGATAGCAGAGAAATATTTGCTTGTCTAGGTACACATGCTGGGGAAGGCAACCATGAGAGCATAACAATTATGAGAGGGTGTACACCTTGAGAGAAAGATCCAAGAAAAGACAAAGACAGTCCCAAATTCTTCTTTTATACTGTTTTACATCAATTGGCTTCTTGATACAATACAGAAGCACTAAAGTTTAGTTAAATAATGTGCTTGGATTTTAGAGGAGGAAAGCCAAATCCACCTCTAAATCCAGCATTGGTTTAATTGAATAGGGACTAGGAAATGAAGAGAAATAGAGTTCTCTGAGAGAGAGCTGTAAAGTTTACCGTATGGCACATTCCTTTTATTTGATGGTTATAGCTACCTTTTCTTCTTCAGCATCTACCCATGTAGTGTTCTTTGCCTTCTAGAGATAAGTTTTCCTGTGAAGATAAAAGCAAAACACTTCCCTTTCCTTTGGGGGGTTTCTATTTAGTTTATGAGATATACCTTAGTAGAATACCTGTCATTTGTCCTCATCGAGAGGTTTTTCCTTTTCCACTTGAATCTTGATCAACTTTGATGTATCCAAAGTTTTTCTTCTCCTGTGGAAACCCATGCAAAACCATGACCCCAATGTAACACATGTCTTGGTTTCCATTCAGAAGTTAGTACATCTTAGAAGTATACCGGCTGATTGAGTTCAGCAGTTTTTTCCACAGTCCAGTGTCTTTCTTCAGCTATTTGTCCTTTTTCACTAGCACTAAGAAAGTTTAGTGTTAACAAAGCATTATGGAACCTATGTTTGGGGGGGTTAGTCTTCCAAGCTTGTTTGTTGAGCATCTCCTTTAGTGTTCTTTTAGATCTCTTAACCACTGATTCATCTGTAGGATTGTGTTGTATACCAGTAACATGCTAGATGTTATAATATTTGAAAAATTGTTCTAATTTTGTAGAGACATATGCGGGAGCATTGTCAATTTTTGTTTGTGCAGGAATAGCCATAGCTGCACAACAGTGTGTAACAACAGAATCAGCTTTGTCAGAGTTAAGAGCAGTAGTCCATTGGAACCCAGAGAATGTGTCTGTAGTATGATGCACATATTTCAAATTTCCAAACTCTGCAAAGTGAAAGACATCCATCTACCACACCTCATTTCCCCGAATACCCTTAGGTTTACAACCTGCTGGCAATGGAGTTGGTTTATAAAAGGAATAAGTAGGACAGTTTCTCACTATCTCCTTGGCTTGTTGCCAAGTGATGGAGAAGTCCTTTTTCAAACCTTTGCTATTTACATGATGTTTCTTATGAAATTCTTAGGCTTCCAGCACACTTCCAATTAATAAATGATCAATCTCATCATTGCCTTGTGCTAGTGGGCCTGGCAGACCCATATGGGATCTGATATGTGTAATATATATAGGATTACTTCTATTTCTGATAGATTCCTGTAATTGTGAAAGCAGAGAAGTTAATTCTGTATTATCAGGAAAGAATTCTGCAGTTTCAATATGTAACATGAATCTCTCTGCATATTGGAAATCAGTAACTATATTAAGAGGTTCTGTAAAATCCATAAATACCATGAGAATTGCATATTATTCTGCCTTCAGTACAGATGTATATGGACTTTGAACTACTTTACTTACCTCACCTGCTTTATAAGCTGCCTTACCTGATTTGTTGGCATCAGTGTAGATGATAAGACCTCAAGAAATGGGAGTTTGTCTTACAATACGTGGAAGAATCCATACTGTCTTTTTATGAATTTAATTCTGTCAGTTTTAAGATGGTTGTTGCTAATTGTTCCCAAAAAGTCAGTAAGAGCTATTTGCCAATATTCATTATTCTTCCACAATGAGGAAATTTCTTCATTAGTTAATGGTACTATAATTTCTGCTGGATTTTTTCCAGTCAGCAGACAATGTCTTAATTTGCCTTTAAAATCAAATCAGAAATCTTTTCTATATATGTCTTTAAATTTTTATTTTGTTTATGTGGAAGAAATAGCCATTCCAATATAGTGTCTTCCCTTTGCATCAGAATTCCAGAAGAGTATTCTGTGAACGGTAAGATAACCTGAATTCAGTCTAAATCAAGGTACATCCGATATAAGTGTGCTTCCAATATTCTGTTTTCTACCCATTGTAGCTCTTTTTCTGCCTCAGCAGATAATATTCTTGGACTGTTTAGGTCCTTATCACCTTTAGGGGCCATTTTAAAATGCTCTAGGTCATGTCCTTCTACACCAATAATCGTCTGTAATTGACAAATTTCCCCTAATAATTTCTGAAGAGAGTTAATACTTTGGTACCGATATCTCCTAATTTGTACCTTTTGAGGTCTGATTCTTTGTAAGTCTATCTTGTAACCTAAATAGTTAATAGAATCTCCTCTTTGTATCTTTTCTGGGGCAATCTGTAATCCCAAATGAGGTATAACTTCTTCACCATTTCAAACATACATTCCAAGATTTCCTTATTAGAATCTGATAATCATAAAAGATCCCAAGCATGTTAGTGAATCTGTAAATTGCTCTAACTGCTCATTTATATGTTTTTCTAGGTCTTAAATATGATCATCCTTAGGCAGCATCTGGATGGCATGGAAACGGCCTTCTAGGTATTGAACTCTATATTCAAGGTCATGATTTGCTGATTTTGAGTCCTCAGCAATCGACCTTATGAACCTATGTAATCTGTCAGCCCTGTACTGTAAATAATCTTCCAAACATTCAAATCTAGACTCAGATTTCTGATCTGCTACCTTGGATGCTTCAATAACTGAT
This sequence comes from Cricetulus griseus, assembly GCF_003668045.3. NCBI lineage: Eukaryota > Metazoa > Chordata > Mammalia > Rodentia > Cricetidae > Cricetulus > Cricetulus griseus. The sequence continues at coordinate 3,450,200 of NW_023276919.1, forward strand.
TGAATGGCATTGTCCAATTCTTCAACCCTATCCTGGGTATTTTGCACTGTTGCATCTAGTTGCTGGGCAACATTGCCTATTTGAGTTTCTAACTGGGTACAGATATTCCTTAGCTCAACATGGTCTTCTGACAGCCTAGCCTCTAAAGCCTCAGACATGGAGGTTCTCTCTGTGTTTATCTTATCATAAATACGCTGCATCTCATCAAACAGCTCTGTCTTTAGCATATTAGACACAGAGCCAAGCTTATCATCCAATTTCTGTTCCACTTGCTACAAATTGTGGTCTGACCTAATCTGTTCTCCAAAACCTCATTTCGTAAGGCTGTTAATTCCTGTAAGTAGATGGTGAGGTTATCCTTATCCTTATTCCTGAGTCCTCTGGCTAGTAATACTATTTGTACCAGCAAGCTAACTGCCATTACTGCATATAGGCTAGTAATTGGCAAACTAACATCCTCCTCAAACCATGAATTCACGTAATAAGCAAAGATATTACCAATTTTAGGAAATGATAAATATTCTGCCATAATTTTACCTGATTTCTACTCCAGATGCAGGAAATATATTTGACCAGCAGGTAGCACAGGCATTCAGTTAGTCCCCGGCATTTGGCAGCAGTCAATCAGCAGTGGAGAGATGTCACAAAAGCGGCTGCGCTTATCTTAGAGAATATATGGCCTTGCAGCCGCAACCACCAAAACAGATGCAGCTTTACCATAGCAGCGGCCAGGGGAAGCCTCTGCTGAAAGCCGAGGCCTACGTGACTCTAGGCAGCTAGAAACTGTTTTCCAAACTGGGTGGATGGCACTGAGCAGCTCAGCTGCAGTGGGTCGGCTGCTAGCCGGGAGCACCTGTGGAGAGAGGGCACTTTCCAGGCCTAGGCCGCAGGCTCAGTGGAACCCACAGCCTGTCCCAATTTCCAATATCCTTCTCCTGACAACCAGATATAGTTGGAAATTACCAATAGAGAGTCAAGTGGAAATATAAGGGTATTCAATAAGGAAGAGCCTACTTACAGAGCAAGCTAGCCAGCCGGCGTGGCAGCAGTCTGTATGCAAGCCCAAAAGTGAAACCGAAGGAGAGATGCAGTCCCCTACAAGTCTCACTATATGTCACCCTGACCACGCCCTTGCAAGCGTGGTCAGGCACACCTGTAGCCAGTCCCTAAGTAGGCGTGGCTACAGCTTCCCCTACTCTCTCTCTCTCTCTCTCTCTCTCTCTCTCTCTCTCTCTCTCTTTCTCTCTCTCGCCCTCCTTCTTTCTCTCTCTCCCTCTACCGGCCACTTCCTTACTGCTATCTGCTCTTTTTATTCTTCTGAGCCTCGTGGTCTCTTCTCCTGTCTCCAACACACACCCTCTCCCACCCTGTTTGAAATCCTCGATTCAAGAACTTTCACATTTAGGTGTTCCATTGCTCAGTGTTCAATTTTCATTTCAGACTTTCCACTTCCATGTTAACAAAAGATCAACACTATTGCTGAGAAAGCCAGAGAGGGTCTCTCTCTGTAACCTCTTTCCATGCCCATGCTTGTGTTTGCGGGAAACCACAGAGATCATTTTCTACAACTACCCTAACAGTGATACACCCCTTCACATTTCTGTGTATCCCATGGATGAAGTCCAATACCACATTCGCTGAATCATTTTTGTTTTCAGCATTATGCCATAGGCAGGTTCTTCCCTCCTCTTTTAGGAATTCTGTCTCTACAGGAATGTTCACACATTTTGTTCTGCCCTTGTCCAAGAGGTCAAGCTGTCTCTGAGTTCTGAGAGTGAGATTACCAAGCCTTATTCAGCCTCACCCGTGGGAAATACATTTTATGGTTAAGGGATACTTCTGGTTACTGTTACCATGGAAAAACAGTTCATTGACTTTATGGAGGGATGTCATATTCCCCAGGTTGTGAACTAATGGACTAATAAAGTGAAAAGACACACATTACTGAATGAAATTTGAGATTTGTATGATAGCTTCTTCCAGGAAGGTTTAAATTCCATATCTTAGATTAGATTGAAGGATCATTGGACTTCAGGTACTTGGGTGAACCAAATGATATCAGCAGTAGGACAAAATTCATTAGGCAGAGACAGCATCATCCTTGAGTATGTGAGGACCAACCCGTGGACCTGCTATTCACATACCTCAGCCTATACTAAGCCATGTTTTGTCTGTGTGTCTCTCTGTTTGTCTGAATTTTCATGTCTAATTCTCTATCACTCACTGTCACTGTCTCTCTGTGCATGTCCCAACACCCTGGTGGGTGACAATCTATAAATCTATCTGAATTGTAATGGAACTGCCAGCTAACTGAGCCCTACCCTCTCTCTGTCTGTCTCTCTGTGTGTCAGACACACTCTCTCTCTCTCTCTCATTCTCTCTCTGTCTGTCTCTCTCTCTCTCTCTCTCACCCCAATCTCTCACTCTCTCTCTGGCCTTCTGTCTTTGCCTCTGCAACCTGGATGAATACCAGAAGCTCTGAAATTGCTCAGGAACGTTCTCTATCAAATATGATTCTTTTGTCTGTGTCTGTATGTGTCTCACTTGCTGTGAGTGTTCCTCTCTCACTTTCAGAGTATTGAATTGCATGCTAAATCACTCTAAAATGGCAAAATTAAGGTGCTTTTTATTGTCTATAGATAACCTTCTTTTTCAAATTTGTGAATGCTTTCAGTCAAGTTGCTTGTATCAAAAAAGGCAGATGAAATGTATTCAATTTATGTTTTCAGCAAACCCAAAGTTTTCTTGTATGTTCCCGTGACCAGAATGGGACACATGCAAAAAGGTCCAAAGATTCACTCAAGATAAATAGTATTCAGCCTCTCAATGTTCCCAGATTCCTCTCTGCCTCATATGGTACCTTTCCCTGGGAAAACCCTCCCTCATCTGACAATGCAACCCTCTGTCACCTGGACTTAAGAAATATTTTGTTCTCTATACTTAACTTCATCTCATACACTGCTGATATCTGCTGAGGCTTAGGATGCCCAAGACAGAGCCACACATCCTGGAAATCTGTGGAACAACCAGGTACTCTAGTATGTTGTAGAACCCCAGTATTCCTAGGGTCCCCAAAGTTGGTCAATGCCCTTTCATCAAAAAGAAGCTGTCTTGAGAACTCGACATTGTTATTCCCAATGATGCCAAGTCTAGGACCCCAAATTTCCATAATAAATGCAGGTAGGAATGAAGGTCCTGGCATCTGGCTACCTACCCATGACACCTGGAAGGGTGCACTCACTCAGCCACTACTCTTTTCAGTCTTGGAATCCATGGGTCACTGTAAGCAGAGCTATAGGACCCTTTAAAAGACAGATCCCTTCCCACACCTGATCTACTACTCTCTATGTCACCTTTCAATTCCTCTCTGCTCTCTTCTCTCTGGTATCTTCCTCTGACCCACTTCATTTCTCCTCTGTCTCCCCCCTCACCCACTCAAACCATGTCAGAAAATCTAAAGTTCATGGACATTCTAAGAGTCATGTTCCATTGCTCAGGGTTACAATTCCATAGCGAGCTTTGCCCTTTCTCATGAACAAATGACCAACTCTGGAGTTGTAAAAGCCATGGAGGCTCTCTCTCTCTCTCTCTCTGTGAACTCTCTCCATACCCAGGCTTGGTTGAGTGGGACATCACAGCGATCTTCTGGGACTGACCAAACGGTGAAACACTGCAAGAGGTCAGTGTGTTCCCCAAAGGAACGGTCCACCACCACATTGCCTGAATCAACTATGGGTTTCAGAATTATACCTTTGGGAGATTCTTTCCTCCAGTGTTTGGACCCCGGTGTCATCTCAATGGGTCAGGCATTTTTTGTCTGTCTCTTGGGAACCACTCCATCATTTGACCACTCACCTCACTGACACCAAGAATTCAGAAACAATTTCTTTTCTAAACTTAACCTCATCTCCTACATTGCTGACATCTGGCAAGGTCTAGGAGGCCCGAATCCTACCTTGCCTGTCCAAGGATGGAACAAACAGGATGGGGTAGTACCACAAAATTCTCAGGTCCACAATGATGGTCAAAGTCCTACTTGAGCAGGATGCAGCCTTTATAACTCTATATCCTTATTACCTAAATTTCCATTTCTAACACCCCAATATTCATTATTTATGGAAAATAGAATGAATTGTGCAGGCATCAGCCTGGCCTGTCCAATGCACCTGGCATGATGCACTCACTCAGGCAGTAGTACTCTGTTCACTCCATGCTTCCATGGTTATTTTGTCTGCAAGCTGGTTTATAGGACCCCTTTAAAAGACAGATCCCAAACCTCTTATGCTCTCTTATTCTCTCTCTCTCTCTCTCTCTCTCTCTCTCTCTCTCTCTTCATCTCAACTTCCACTTCCTCTTTGCTCCCTGATCTTTGCTCTTTGGGACAGTCACCCAAGTTCCTCTGTAACGTTGGGGCATCCATCTTCAGGCCATATGCCACAGTGTGTCTGGTATACTTCTCCATTTTTACAGGAACCCTTTAGTACTGTCTTGTTTTGTAAGTTCAGCAGTCACTTTCTTGTGGGTCCTGTATGTCTACTTTATGCATCAACAAACATTCAAGGCAAGAGCAGTATCTTGCTCTAATGGCTAATCTTGCATTGTTGAAAGCAAACTCCATAACAAGTTTCTTCGATAACCATCCTCCTTTCTGACATAATTGGTGTGCCAGGAGCAGTTGGGTCTCACTGCCAAGAAAAACCCTAAAGCACTTAAACGTCATATTTCTGTATGACTTTGAAAGGTTTGAAGAATACTTATCTATCTTAAATACATCTCTGTATATCTAGAAAACATAACTAACCTAATTATAAGTTATGATTACTATAGGTAAAAGATCTGTATAAACACAATGCCTAAATAAGAGGAAACATATACATATCATAAAATTGACTTTAAAGTTGTATCAATAAATGAAAATCTATACCAATGCAAAGTATTCATTCCTATATCCTATTCCTTTTTTCCTTTAAAAAGAAATTGACTATGTTCATTGTTATTTATAACCAACCCCATTTAAATGAAAACAAAAATTTATAAACAATATTTGGGAATTTTGGCGTCTTTCTTTCTAAACTGCTTCCTGTTGAATGGGGACGATGTTGATATACCATTGGAACCATGATAAAACATAGAATTCTGACAAAGTCCTTGTTTTTGTAGTCTGTAAAGCTGTATTGTCTCAGCTTAAGGGGTCTTGCTTGATTAAACCATATTAGTCTGGAAGGAATCCACAGCTTTTCATTTTGTCCAGCTGCCAGGGTTCTGCCACTGTTTGACTAGTCTCTGGGAGGCAGGAAGGCAGCTTATAGTGCTGAGAGCTCAGCATCCTAACGCTAGGGCTAGGACCCTCACAGCCTATAGACCATCTTGTGAGTTCCAGACTATAACCCCCAAGAATGCTGGGAAGGTGAAAGCATATGGAAGCTGCTCTGATGCCTTTCAGTGGCCCAACACGACAGGCCGTGGTGGCAGGTTTCCCTCTTTCTTTGTGAGACTTGGGGCATGGGTCATCCATGCTGACCTTGGATCAAAAGGAAAGATCACTGGTGTCAGATGACTCTAAATAGTGATGACGAATGGAACCAGAACCATCACCTGGGCTACCGGGGCCAGCGAATGTACACACAACTGTCACTGGGCCTCTTGACATATAGCTCGCTCCAGAACTCGGATCCAGAGCAGAGATCACACTTCTCAGATGACTCTAAATAGTGACAAGGAATGGGACCAGAAACAGACCCTGTTTCCCTGTGCAGGCAGATAGATGCAAAATTGCCACTGGAATTCGACGTGTAGGAGCTCGCCCTGAACTCTGATCCAGAGCACAGATCACTGGTTTCAGATGGCTCTAAGCATTGACAACAAATGGAAGCAGAAACAGCCCCCAAATTCCCTGGTCAAGCAGATGGAGACAGAATGGACACCAGGACTTGGCTTTCAGAGCCTGTTGCTGAACTCGAATCCTGGGCTGGCAGATGGACACAGAACTTCCGCTGGGCCTTGGCGTGTCAGAGAATGCCATCGAACTCAGATTAGGTGCACAGATCATTGGTATCAAATGACTCTAAGCAGTGACAATGAATGTAACCAGAAACATCCCCTGGCACACCTGGGCCAGTGGATGGACACAGAACTGCCACTGTCCCTCGGTATTTTAGAATCCGTTGCAAACTCAGATCCTGTGCTGGCAGATAAACACAATGTTGCCACAGGGCCATGGCGTGTCATATACCCCAGCCAAAGTCGGATACTGGGCCAGGATATGGATGCAGAACTGCCAATGGGACTCGGCATGTCCAATGCCTCCACCTAACTTGGATCAGGAGCAAAGATCATTGTTGTCAGCTGACTCTAAGCAGTGTTGAAGAATGGAACCAGATACATCACCTGGCCTACCTGGGCCAGCAGATGAACAAAGAAGTGAAACTGGGCGATGGTGGGTAGAATCTCGCTACCAAAACTGGATCAAGTGTACAATTCATTGGTTTTAGATGACTCTAAGCAATGATATTGAACGGAAACAGAAACAGCTCCTTACCTGCATGGGCCTACAAATGGTCCCAGAACTGCTCAGGGCCTCGGCGTTTTCGAGGCTGCTGATGAACTCGGATCCTGGGCCACCATGTAGATTCAGAAGTGCCACTGGGCATCAGCGTATCTGAGCTCACAGCCGAACTTGGATCAGGAACAAAGATCACTGTTGTCAGATGATTCTAAGCAGTGAAGGCAAATGGAACCAGAAACAGCCCCTGACCTCCATTGCCTGGCAGAAGAACACAGAGCTGCTACTGGGCCTCGGTGTGTAGGATTTCGCTGCCAATCCTGGATTTGGTGCACAGATCACTGGTGCTAGATGACTCTAAGAAATGATGATGAATGGTACCAGAAGGAGCCCCTGATTACCTTGGGTCTGCAGATGGACACTAGACTCCCATTGGGCCTCATCATGTCATATCCTGCCGACAAACTCGGATCCTGGGCTACCATATTGATGCAGAACTGCCACTGGGCCTCTGCATGTAGGCGCTCCCCCCGAACTCGGATCCAGATCACAGATCACTGTTGTCAGATGACTCTAAATAGTTTCCACGAATGGAACCAGAAATAGCCCCTGGACTCCCTGTGCAGGCAAATGGATGCAGAACTACCACTGGTCTTCGACGTGTAGGAGCTCTCCCCCAAACTCGGATCCAGAGCACAGATCACTGGTGTCAGATGATTCTAAGCAGTGACAACAAATGGATTCAGAAATAGCCCTGGCCTACCTGGGCCACCAGATGTACACACAACTGCCACTGGACCCTTGTGAGGGAGCCATCACAGAACTTAGATCTGGCACAGAGATCACTTGTTTCAGATGATTCTAAGCAATGACGACGAATGGAACTAGAAACTTCATCTGGCCACATGGGCCAGCGAAGGACAGAATTGCCACTGGGCCTTGGTGTGTAGCATCTTGCTGCCAAACCTGGATCCGGTGCACAGATCACTGGTGTCAGATGACTCTAACCTGTGAAACAACGGGAAGCAGAAACAGTCCCTGCACTCCCAGGTCTGGCAGATGGTCTCAGAAATGCCAATGGGCCTTAGCGTGTTGGAGAATGCCGTTGAACTGAGATCAAGTGCACAGATTGTTGGTGTCAAATGACTCTAAGCAGTGAGGATGAATGTAACCAGAAATATCCCTTGGCCCATCTGGGCTAGGGGAGGGACACAGAAGTGCCACTGTGCTTCGGTATTTTAGAACCCGTTGCCATAGTCAGATCCCTTGCTGGTAGATAAACACAGAGCTGCCACTAGGTCTTGACGTTTCCAAGCCTGTATCCCAACTCGGATCAGGAGCAAATATCAATGGTGTCAGATGACTGTAAACAGTGATGAGAAATGGAACTGGAAAGAGAACCCGGCTTACCTGAGCTGGTAAATGGACACAGAACTGACAATGTGCCTGGGCATGTCCAAGGCCTCCAACGAACAGATATCAGGATCAAAGATCAATTGTGTCAGATGACTGTAAGCAGTGATGACAAAGAGAACTGGAATCAGAACATGTCTTACCTGGGCTGGCAAATGGACACAGATTTGCCACTGGGCTTAAGTGTGTCAGATCCCGCCTCAGTACTTGGATCCTGCTCCGGCATATGGAGGCAGAACTACGTCTGGGTTTTGCCATGACTCAGCCCGCAGACAATCTTGGATTAGGAACAAAGATAACTGGTGTCAGATGACTGTAAGCAGTGACAACGAATGGAACCAGAAAAAGCCCCTGATCACCACGATTTGGCAGATGAACACAGAACTGCCAAAGGGCCTTGCTGTGTAGGATCTTGCCAAACCTGGAACCTTTGCACAGACCCCTGGTGTTAGATGACTCTAAGCAATGGCGATGAATGGAAACAGAAAAATCCCCTGACTTTCATGGGCCTGCAGATGGACCCAGAACTGCCACTGTGCCTCGGCGTTTTAGAGGTTGCTGAAGAACGCGAATCCTGGGCCACCATGTGGAATCAGATCTGCCACTGGGCATCGGCGTATCCGAGCCCGCAGCCGAACTTGGATAGGAAGCAAAGATCACTGGTGTCAGATGACTCTAAGCAGTGACAGAGAAAGGAACCAGAAACAGCCCCTGACCTCCATGGGCCTGCAGATGGACACTGGACTACCACTGGCCCTCAGAGTGTCATATACTACCGCCAAAGTCGAATGGTGGGCCACCGTATGGACGCAGAACTGCCACTGGCCCTCTTGACATGTAGGAGCTCGTTCCAGGACTCGGATACAGAGCACAGATCAGTGTTGTCAGACGACTCTAAATAGTGATGACCAATGGAAATGGAAACAGACCCTGGACTCCCTGTGCAGGCAAATGGATGCAGAACTGCCACTGGGATTCAGCCCGTTGGAGCTCTCCCCCAAACTCGGATCGTGAGCACAGATCACTGGTGTCAGATGACTCTAAGCAGTGACAAAAAATCGAAGAATAAACAGCCCCAGGCCTACCTGGGGCAGCTGATGGACACAGACCTTCCAATGTGCCTTGGAATTTCAGAACCATTTGCCAAACTCAGATCCTAGGCAGGCAGATAACCACAGGGCTGCCACTGGTCCTCGGCATGTCGGAGCTTGTTGCCGAACTCGGATCCAGTGGATAGATCACTGGTGTCAGATGACTGTAAGCAGTGAGGACAAATGGAAGCAGAAACAGCCCCTAAACTGCCTGGTCCAGCAGATGGACACAGAATTGCAACCAGTCCTTAGTAATTCGGAGCTTCTTGTGGAACTCAGATCCTTGGCTGGCAGATGGACAGTGAACTGCCACTGGGCCTCAGCATGTCGTAGAATGCTCTCGAAATCTGATCATGCACACAGATCACTGGAGTCAGATGACTCTAAGCAGTGAAGAGGAAACAGAACCTGGCTTACAGGAGCCGGCAGAGGACACAGAACTGCCAGTGGGCATCAGCGTGAGGGAGCCATGCAGAAATTGGATTGCCACACAGAAAATAGTGACAGGTGACTCTAAGCAGTGACGACAAATGGAAACAGAAAAATCGCCGGGCCACCTGGGCCAACGAAGGACACAAAATTGCCACTGGGCCTTGCTTTGTATGATCTCTCTGCCAAACCTGGATCCCATGCACAGATCATTGGTGTCAGATGACTCCAACGAGTGAAGACAATGGGAAGCAAATCCAGCCCCTGGACACCCGAGTCTGGCAGTTGGACACAGAAATGACAATGGGCATTGGTGTTCTGCAGCCTGTTGCTGAACTTGGATCCTGGGCTGGCAGATGGACACAGAAATGCCAATGGACCTTGGGATGTGGGAGAATGCTGTCGAACTCATATCAGGTGAACAGATACTTGGTGCCAAATAACTATAAGCAGTGACGATTAATGTAACCAGAAACATCCCCTGGCCATCCTAGGCCAGCAGACAGACACAGAACTACCACTGTGCCTCGATATTTTAGAAGCAGTTGCCCAACTCAGATGCTATGCTGGCAGATAAACACCAAGTTTCTACTAGGTCTAGAGTTTCCGAGCCTGCAGCCAAACTCAGGTCAGGTGTAAAGTTCAATGATGTCAGATGACTTTAGGTAGTGATGAAAAATGGAACTGGAAACAGAACCTGGATTACCTGGGCTGGCAGATGGACACAGAACTGCCCTTTGGCCTCGGCTTGTCCAAGGCCTCTACCGAACTCCTATCAGGAGCATAGATCAATGGTGGCAGTTGACTGTAAGCAGTGATGAGAAATGGAACTGGAAACAGAAACTGGTTTACCTGGGCCAGCAAAAAGACACAGAACTGCCACTGGGTCTAGGTTTGACTTATAATGCCACAGATCTCGCATCATGGATACCATATGGATGCAGAACTGACACTGAGCCTCGGTGTAGCCAAGGCCTCCACCGAACAGATATACCCAGAGACAGAAACAGAGACAGAGACAGTGAGTGCTAGAGAGAGAGTTAGAGAATGAAATGACAGACAGACACACAGACAGTCCAAGGCTTAATGTAGGCTTGGATAAGTGCATTATACATCCAGAGACTGGCTACCAACATACACATGGAAGAAGCTGTGTCTGCCTAATGAACTCAGTCCTGCTGCTGACATCATCTCTTGCACCCAAGTAGATGCAGTCACATGATCTTGCTGAAGAAGATAACCATGGAAAGCTTACCTTTTTCACAGTAATGTGATTCCTTTGGTTCTCTTAGTCCATTTTTGTACTTCTTTGGGTATTTGATATTGTGCCACAAAATGGCATTGAACAGTTTTTCCACAGTAGCAGTAGCAGCTAGATTCCCTCAAACATAAGATGGACTTCCAATGGGGGTGGCAAACGTAGGCTGGGTACCCAACATCTCAGAATACGGAGTCAGCTTCTTAACTCATCGACAATTTCCGATCAAAAAATGTGGAACGATTGAGACCACACAGGGGTCTGAACAGGGGCCTGAACCGTAGAGACGACACAGGTGTCAGAACAGGGGAGGGAAGACATTCCCAATATCGTAAGGCTGACACCCACATGTCATTCAGAGAATGTCGTGGTGGACCTCTTCCATGGGAAACACACTGCCCTCTTGGGGTTTTTCAGCGTTTGGTCAGCTCCAGAAAATATCTCTGCAATGTCCGAATGAACCAAGACTGGGCATGAAGAGAGTTCACAGAGAGAGAGAGCCTCCATGGCTTTCACAGCTCCAGAGTTGGTCATTTGTTTACATGGAAGGGGAAAGCTCGCTATGGATACAGAACCCTGAGCAATGAAACAGGAATCTTAGAATGTCCATGAACTTTATATTTTCAGACATGGTTGGAGGGGGTTAGTGGGGGAGACAGGAGAAGAGATGAACAGGTTCAGAGGAAGATACCAGAGAGAAGATAGCAGAGAGGATTTGGAAGGTGACAAAGAGAATAATACATTAGTAGGGGCTATGGATCTTTTTAAAAGGGTCCTCTAACCCTGCCTGCAGATTTAGTACCCATGGAACACTAGACTGAACAGAGAAAGGCTGAGTGAGTGCACCCTTCTGGGTTTCGTAGGCAGGACAGATGGCAAGACCTTCATTCCCACCTTCATTAATCATGGGAATATGGGGGTCTTAAACTTGGCAACATGTGGAATGACGATGTCCAGTTCACAAGACTGTTTCTTTTTAAAGAAAGTGCATTGACCAACTTTGTGGACCCTGAGAACAGTGAGGTACTACAACTTCCTGGAGTCCCTTGTTGATCCATGAATTTCCAGAACGTGTGGCTCAGGCTTGGGATATTAGCATGGTAGGAGATGAGGTTAAATTTAGAAAACAAAATATTTCTTATGTCCTGGTAACAGAGGGTTGCATGGACAGATGTGGGAAGGTTTTCTCAAGGAAATACCAGAGGAAGAAGAGAAGAATGTGTGAACATTGAGAGGATGAATACTATTTATCTTTGAAGCTTTTTGCATGGGTCCTATTCATCACACTTGTACTAACATGAAAACTTTGGGTTTCCCAAAAACATAAATTGGAGACACATCAGCTGCCTTTTTTGACACAAGCAACTTGACTGAAAGCAATCACATGTTTGAAAAAGAAGGGTATCTACAGGACAATAAAAAGCACATTAATTTTGCCATTTTAGAGTGGTTAAGAATGCTCTTCAATACTCTGACAAACAGAAACACACACAGCAAGGGAGACACATGAAAACAAACAGACAAAAATGATCAGATCTGGTAGAGAACAATCCTGAGCAATTCCAGAGCTGCTGCTATTCATCCATGTGGCTGAGGCAAAGACAGAAGGCCAGAGAAAGTGTGAGAGACTAGGAGAGAGAGAAAGAGAGAGAGAAAGAGAGAGAGGACCTAATTGGGTCAGGACCTGTCTTTAACAGAGTTTTTAAAGCTTCTCTCAGACTGAGTAACCATGGAAGCCAGGATTGACACAGGACTGCCTGAGTGAGTGCATCAAGCCAGGTGCCATGCACAAGCCAACCTGATGCCTGCACCTTTCATTCCTACTTTCCCTGAATAGTGAATGTTGGGGTTTCAGAAATGGCAATTTAGTGAATATGGATATCCAGTTTTCAAGATTGCATCATGTTGAAGTAGGGCAATGACAATCATTGGGGACATGAGAATGTTGCGGTATCACCAAATCTTGGAATATCTGTTTGTTCCTTTCTTGGACAGGCCAGGTACCACTCACTTGGGTCTCCCAGTACTCAACAGATGTCAGCAGTAGAGGAGGTGAAGTTAGGTTTAGAAACAAATGTGTTTCTGAGTCCTTGTATCAGAGCAGTGAAAGGACAGATGATGGGGTGATTCACGAAAGAGTGATCCCCGATGATGAAGAGAGGAATCTGGGATCATAGAAAGGCTGAATTCTATTTTACTGGAGTTCATCTTTGGTCCTGTTTGCATGGGTCCTATTCAGCATCCTGGACCTTAATTTTGCCATTGTAGAGAAGTTTAGCATGCTCTTGAGTACTCAGGCACAGAGAAAGTTAGACACACACACAAACAGTCACATAAACACACACACACACACACACACACAGAAAGAGAGAGAGAGAGAGAGAGAGGAGAGAGAGAGAGAGAGAGAGAGGAACACATACAAACAGACAGATAATAGCTCAGGTTAGGTGAACACCAGTCTAGAAAAAGTACAACTTCAGGTATTCACCCAGGGTGCTGAGCCAAAAACAGAGGACTAGACAGTGAGAGAGACCAAGACTTTTACTTAGGGTAGGAGGCAAACAAATTGCAAAGCAGTTAGAATTATAGACTCCCACCCAGGGTATACAGACATATACAGAGAGACACAGTGAGAGACAGAGATACAGAGACAGAAACAGGGACAGAGACAGAGACAGAGACAGTGAGTGCTAGAGAGAGAGTTAGAGAATAAAATGACAGACAGACACACAGACATTCCAAGTCTTAATATAGGCTTGGATAAGTGCATCCATTATACATCCAGAAGGGGCTAACTACATACTCCCGAAGGAAGTTGTCTCTGCCTAATGAACTCTGTCCCGCTGGTGACATGATCTCTTGCAACCAAATAGATGCAGTCACATGATCTTTCAATCTAATCTACGAAATGGAATTTAAACCTTCCTGAAGAAGCTAACCATGGAAAACTCACCTTTTTCACAGTAATATGATTCCTTCGTTCTCTTAGTCCATTTATGTACTTTTAGTATATTTGATAGTTTTCCACAAAATGGCATTGAAGAGATTCTCCATGGTAACAGTAGCAGCTAGATTCCCTCAGACATAAGATGCTCTTCCAATGGGGGTGGCTGAAGGAGGCTCGGTGTCCAACATCTCAGAAGACAGAGTCAGCTACTTAAATCTATGACAGTTGTGGAACAAAAAATACCCAAACTGGTGAGAAGAAACAGGGGTCCGAACAGGGGAGGGAAGAAACTCCCAAAGTCGTACGTCTGACAACCACAGGTGATTCAGCGAATGTGGTGGTGGACCTCTTCCTTGGGAAACACACAGCGTTCTTTGGGTGTTTCAGCATTTGGTCTGCTCCAAAAAATATCTCTGCAATGTCCCGATCAATGGAGCATGGGTATGAAGAGAGTTCACAGAGATAGAGAGCCTCCATGGTTTTCACAGCTCTAGAGTCGGTCATTTATTTACATAGAAGGGGAAAGCCCGCTATTGAGATGGAACCCTGAGCAATGGAACGGAAATCTTAGAATGTCCCTGAAATGTAGATTTTCTGACATGGATGGAGAGGGTAAATGGGGGAGACAGGAGAAGAGATGAACAGTTTCAAAGGAAGATACCAGAGAGAAGATAGCAGAGAGGACTTGGTATATGACAGAGAGAATAATACACTAGTTGTGTGTAGGGATCTATCTTTTGAAGGGTCCTATAACCCTGCCTGCAGACTTAGTACCGATGGAACAATGGACTGAACAGAGTACTGGCTGAGTGAGTACACTCTTCTGGGTTTCATGGGCAGGACAGATGGTAAGACTTTCATTCCCACCTTGAATTATCATGCAAATTTGGGGTCTTAAACTTGTCAACATGTGGAATGATGATGTCAAGTTCTAATGACTGTTTCTTTTTGAAGAAAGGGCATTGACCAAATTTGTGGAGCCTGAGAATAATGGGGTGCTACCACATCCTGGAGTCTCTTTTTACTCTAGGATTTCCAGAACGTGTGGCACTGTCTTGGGATTTCAGCAGGGTAGGAGATGAGGTTAAGTTTAGAAAACGAAATATTTCCTATGTTCTGGTGACAGAGGGTTGAATGTTCAGATGAGGGAAGGTTTTCCCAGGGAAGTACCTGACGAGGAAGAGAAGAATTTGGGAACATTGAGAAGCTGGATACTATTTATCAGGAGTAAACCTTTGGACCTTTTAGCATGGGTCCCATTCATCTCACTTGTACTTACATGATAACTTTGGGTTTGCCAAAAACATGAAATGGAGACACATCAGCTGCCATTTTTGATACAAGAAACTTGACTGAAAGCATTCACATGTTTGAAAAAGTAGGGTATCTACAGGACAATAAAAAGCACCTTAATTTTGCCATTTTAGAGTGGTTTAATATGCTCTTCAATACTCTGACAGAGACAGAAATACACAGAAATGGAGACACATGCAAACACATAGACAAAATGATCACATCTGGCAGTGAACAGTCCTGAGCAAGTCCAGAACTACTGCTATTCATCCAGGTTCCAGAGGCAATGACAGAAGGCCAGAGAGAGGGTAAGAGACTGGGAGACAGAGGTAGAGAGAGAGAAAGAGAGAGAGACAGAGATAGAGACAGAGAGAGAGAGAGAGAGAGAGAGAGAGAGAGAGAGAGAGAGAGAGAATAAGAGGGCCAAAGCAGTTCAGGATTTGTCTTTAACAGGGCACTTTAAAGCTGCCCAGACTTAGTAACCATGGAAGCCTGGATTGACAGAGGAATCTCTGAGTGAGTGCATCAAGCCTGGAGCCATGGACAAGCTAACCTGATGCCTGCACCTTTCATTCCCACTTTCCCTGAATAGTGAATGTTGGAGTTTTAGAAATAGCAATTTAGGGAATATGCATATCGAGTTCTCAAGATTGCATCCTGCTGAATAAGGGCACTGACAATTATTGGGGACCTGAGAATGTTGCGGTATCACCAAATCCTGGAATATCTGCTTGTTCCTTTCTTGGACAGGCCAGGTAGTACTCACTCGGGTCTCCTAGAACTCAACAGATGTCAGCAGTGGAGGAGATAAAGTTAAGTTTAGAAACAAACGTGTTTCTGAAGTCCTGGTATAAGAGTAGTGATAGGAGAGATGATGGGGTGATCCACAAAAGAGAGATTCCAGATGTTCAAGAAAGGAATTGGGATCATAGAAAGGCTGAATTCTATATTTCTGGAATGCATCTTTGGATCTGTTTTCACGGGTCCAATTCAGCACACTGGACCTTAATTTTGCCTTTATATAGAGGTTTAGCATGCTCTTCTGTACTCAGAGAGACAGACAGACACACATACACACCCAAACACACACACACACACACACACACACACACAGAGAGAGAGAGAGAGAGAGAGAGAGAGAGAGAGAGAGAGAGAAAGGAACACATACAAACAGACAGATATAATCTCAGTTTAAGTCGAGACCAGTCTAGAACGAGTACAGCTTCAGGCATTCACCCAGGGTGCAGAGATTACACCAGAGGTCGAGACAGAGACCTTGGCTTAGGGTAGCAGGTAAACACATTGCAAAGCAGTTAGAATTATAGACTCACATCCAGGGTGTAGAGACATGTGCAAGGAGACTCAGACAGTGAGAAGCAGAGACAAATAGAGACAGAATCAGAGATAGTAAATGCCAGAGAGAGAGTGAGAGAGTGAAATGACAGACAGTCACACAGACATTCCAAGGCTTTTATAAGTGCATTATACATCCAGAGGCTAGCTACCAACATACTCATGGAAGAAGCTGTCTCTGCATAATGAAGTCTGTCCTGCTGCTGACATCATCTCTTGCACCAAAGTAGATACAGTCACATTACTTTTTAATCTAATCTAAGAAATGGAATTGAAACCTTCCTGAAGAAGCTAAGCATGGAAAACTAACTTTTTACCATAATTTGTTTCCTTTCTTTCTCTTAGTCCATTTTTGTACTTTTTATGTTTTTGATAAAGTTCACAAAATAGCATTGAACAGTATTTCCACGGTAACAGTAGCAGCTGGATTCACATAAGCATAAGCTGCACTTCCAAATGTGGTGGCTGAAGGAGGCATGGTACCCAACATCTCAGAATGCATAGTAGGACTTAACTCATCGACAATTTTGGAAAAAAAATGTCCGAATATTTGAGACGACACTTGGGTCCGAAGAGTGGAAGGAAGACACTCCCAAAGTTTTAAGTCTTTAACCCACAGGTGATTCTGCAAAGGTGGTGGTGGACCTCTTCCTTGGGAAACACAGCGCCCTCATGGGGTGTTTCAGCATTTGCTCAGCTCCAGAAAATATCTCTCTGCAATGTCCTAATCAAGCGAGCCGGGGTATGGAGAGAGTTCACAGAGAGAGAGAGAGCCTCCATGGCTTTCACAGCTCCAGAGTTGGTCATTTGACTACATGGAATGGGAAAGCTCGCTATGGAGACAGAACACTGAGCAATGGAACAGGAATCTTTGAATGTCCATGAACTTTAGATTTTCTGTCATGGTTGGAGAGCACAAGTCGGGGAGACAGGAGGAGATATGAAGATGTTCAGAGGAAGATATGAGACAGAAGATAGCAGAGAGGATTTGGAAGGTGACAGATAAAATAATACATTATTTGTGGGTAGAGTTCTGTCTTTTAAAGGGTCCTATAACCCT
Organism: Cricetulus griseus; assembly: GCF_003668045.3. Taxonomy (NCBI): domain Eukaryota; kingdom Metazoa; phylum Chordata; class Mammalia; order Rodentia; family Cricetidae; genus Cricetulus; species Cricetulus griseus. The sequence goes on from NW_023276919.1 coordinate 3,467,546, forward strand.
GACTCCAGACATAGCACCCATGGAACCCTGGACTGAACAGTGTACTGGCTGTGTGAGTCCACCCTTCCGGGTTTAATGGGCAGGACAGATGCCAAGACCTTCAGTCCCACATTCATTTAATATGGAAATTTGTGTCTTAACCTTGGCAACATTAGTAGTAATGTTGTCAAGTTCTCAAGACTGCTTTTTTTTGAAGAAGGAGCATTGAGAAACTTAGGGGGCCCTAAGAATAATGGGGTACTACCATTATTCTGGAGTCCCTGGTTGCTCCAAGAATTTCCAGAATGTGTGGCACTGTCTTGGGCTGTCAGTAGTGTAGGAGATGAGGTTATATTCACAAAACAAAATGTTTCTTTTGTCCTGGTGACAGAGGGTTGCATGGTCAGATGAAGGAGGTTTTCTCAGGGAAGTACCAGACGAGGAAGAGAGGTTACTGGGAACATTGAGAGGCTGAATACTATTTATCTGCGTTGCATCTATTTGGACCTGTTTGCATGTATCCAATACAGCTCCCTGTAAATTATATTTTGGAACGAATATTTTGGGTTTACCAATAACATAATTCGGACACACATCAGTTGCCTCTTTATAATAGAAGCGACTTGGCTGAAAGCATTCTCATTTTGGAATCGGAAGGGTATCTTTTGGGTTAAAAAAGAACCTTAATTTTGCAATGTACACAGGTTTGGCATGCTCTTCAATGCAAGAACAGTGAGTCAGACAGACACACACACACAAACACACATACCGAGAGATAAAGGTAGAGAGAGGGAGAGAGAGAGAGAGAGAGAGAGATAGAGAGAGAGAGAGAGACAGAGACAGAGACAGAGACAGAGATACAGGTAAATGTTCAGTTTTTTGTGGATTCCAGACCAGAAGATATACAGCCACAAGTATACAACCATGGAACAGATCCAAATACAGAGGACCAGAGAGAGAGAGAGAGAGAGAGAGAGAGAGAGAGAGAGAGAGGAAGAGATGGGGGAGGGGGACTTTTCAATACTATACAATGCAGGCATACTGTAAGAAGAAAGAATTATAGACTCCGATCTAGGGTGTAGATACATATATAGAGAGACATGACAGTGAGAGACAGAGATACACAGAGCCAGATATTGTGAGTGATAGAGAGAGTTAGAGAATGGAAGGACAGACAGACACACAAACAGACACACAGACAATCCAAGTCTAAGTGTAGTTTAGGATAAGTGCATATCACTTCCAGATGCAGGCTCCCAGCATACTTATGTGGGATGCTGTCTTTCCCTAATGAACTCTGTCCTGCTCCTGACATCATGTCATGAACCCAAGTATCTACAGTATAATGATCTTTCAATCTAATCTAGGAAATGAAATTTAAACCTTACTGGAAGAAGCTAACCATGGAACAATCACTTTTTTTTACAGTAATGTGATCCTTTAATTTTCTTATTACATTGATGTACTTCTTAGTGTATTTGACATTCCACCATGAAAAAGGCAATGAACCGTTATACCACGATAACAGTAACCACTATATTCCCTGGAAACAACCACGATATCTCTCGATTAAAAAATGAAGAAAGAAAATTTGATGCAATTAATCAATTGAGTACTACTCAATAGAGAAAGAAACAATAAAAAAATTAGAAGGAACGAGAAGAAACCATTCTGAGTGAGTTAGCTAATACAAGGAAAGCAAACATCTTATTTACTCAATAACATACGCATATATAGAGCAAATGAAAACTAGCCTACAATTCACACCTCCAAAAAAGCTAGGAACAAAAGTAGGACACTAAGAGAGACATTCAAGGTTCCTCAGAGTATGGGAAAGGGAAAAGTTTTCCTGAATAATTAGGGAGCATGGGGAAAGAGGATGCAGGTGGGAGAAAGAGTAGTTCAGTAGAGGAAGGGAGTGGAGAACAAGAGAGATCAGGAAGATAGATTGGGGAAAAATATATGACAGCTATAAAAGAGATACCTCAATAGAGGTATAAATAATAGGTTTACAGAGAAACATGGCACTAGGCAAATGTTCTTGGATCCACAAGAATAATCCCAGCTAACAATCTAAGCAACAATGGAGAGGTTACCTTAAATGCACATCCCATGTAATGTGATTAATGACTACTTTGTATGCCATGCTAGAGATTTCATCCAGTAGCTGATAAAAGCAGAAGTATACAAGAAAAAAGCTAAACAATGACCAGAACTTTTGTAACACAATTTGAATAAGAGAAGAATGATGAACAAATGGGTCAATATCTGCCTGGAGAGCACCACAGAAACAGCTGACCTAAAAAAGTGGGAGCTCCTGGGCATCATTCTTAGGAATGTTTCTTATGTCCATTAGACTGGATAATTATTTCCAATCATTTACTCTGAGGTAGTTACTCTCTTTAATTTTTAGCTGTGCTTCATGTTTGCAGCAGAAGGAGATGTATTTTTCAATGATATACAAACCATTATCCTGTTCATTTTTTAAGTATATGATGGCCACTGATATTAAGAGATAATAGTCATCTGTTGTTATTTTTTACCTACTTTTTTATTCTAATAACATCCATCTTCTCCTCCTATAACCTGATCTTCCCATCCTACACTCATATGTTCCTTGGAGCTGGTAAGACCTCACCTAGGAAATACACTTATGCTGATCAATTATCTAGTTGAGGAGGAACCAAGGAAACTCTGTAGCCCCCATAACCCTGAGTCGAAGATGTCTACGGTATCTATCCATATAGAATATGTTCCATAAAGTCAGTTTGTGCATTAAAGTTAGAACTTGGACCCACAGCCAGTGACTATATATTGTCTGACAATCACCATTGTTACCTGTATAAAGGGAGTAGAGTTCAGTCCTATGTTGATTCCCTCCTTTTCAGACTAGTGCAGGTGATCACTCACTAGCCCAGATCAGGGACCATTTCCATTCACATCACCACAACTTCCTTAAGTTGATTGTGTCAGGTATTTGGTCACAGCAACCAGAAAAGTTACTGATCAAACAGAGAAACTATGTATTAACATTCACACTGTGTTAGATAATTGTGTTAAACTGAACTGTTTGATCTAGAGATGACCAATTAAATTTGACCTAAGGAATTATCCTACATAGTGAACTACAAACTTATGGGTGGAAAACCCTACTATTGCAAAAAGTAGTGGAGTCTCAACCATTCACAAGCAGCCAACTTGTCCATATGCAAATGAAAAAAACAGGCACTATAAAGAATGTTACTGTTTCTTTACCTTACTTCCTGTGTTTTCTGTATGTTATTGCCACTTCTCTGTCTATAAATACAGCCCACCCATGTGGTGGGCAAAACACATGGATATATTTTTGATCTAGGATGCTACAGAAATCTAGAATGGAAAAAAAAGCTTAGTAAATGTACAAAGTGATGGGACTGAAAAGATAGCTCAGTGGTTAAGTGGCTCTTCTTCCAAAACACCCAGGTTTAATTCCCAGCCCTACATGCTGGCTCACAACCATCTATAACCACAGTTCCAGGGGATCTGATGTTCTCTTCTGGCCTTCACTGGTACCAGGCATTCAGGTAGTACATAAACATACATGCAGACAAAACACACATACATAAAATAAAACTAAATTTTGAAAAATGTGCAAAATCGATCTGGGTGTTGGCTCCATAGTATAGTACTTGCCTAGAATGCACAAGGTCCTGGGTTCAATCTTAGCTGTGAAAAATAATCTACAAAAATTTATGTTGTAATGTTGACTTTCAGCATGAAAAATGGAGGATGAGTTAAAGCATACAGTACAGGTGCATATGTATAGGTGAGGCAAAAACATTTGTCATTTTGTACAGGGAGTTAGGCCTATGTCTAAAGCACTTTGGCATGCACAGGGAGAGGTGGCTAACATGCAGAAGTAAATCTCTTTGAGCACTGAAAGGAGATAGCACACACCCAGAGCATGGCTGTAAAATAAGAAACTATAGAAATTAAAATGAGAAACAGAACATGGTCAAAGTCCAGGCTTGCTCTGTTTCATTGGCTTACTGAACTTTCCAGTGAAGCCCTTTTTGCTTCACACCACAGCTTGACAGGCTGACACTTGCAAAACACTAGCAACAGAAGCATCCACTCATACGCTCTCAGAAAACCAAGCACAGTAAAAAGAGAACTGTATTAAAGGCAGAATAGCTGGATACAGCCAGCTTAGTTCTGGAGAACTGTGAAGGTCTGCTTATACCATGGGCTTAAGAGAAAGTTCTAGAATAAACAACATCAATGATCCTCTCCATGATAAATGATGTGCGGTAAACTTTTCAATGACTAATGGCCTCTGACCAGGTGTGTATGAGGCAACTTTCCTCTGATGAAGAAACATTACAGAGCTATATGGCGTCTATCATAGCAAAGAACCTGCAGGCATTTCCATTTGGAGTAAAGGATAGAACATGGTTTTAAAAACAAACTTTTAAGGCAATTTCAGGCAACATCTACTGGCTAGCAAGGGGTCTTCTTGCTGAGGAATGGAAAGCACCTATATCTATCAGCCTTCAAGAGGCAGACAGTCTACCAGGAAGATTCCCCAAAAGTAAAAACCATAATGGTATCTGAAGATATCGAGACCTGTGCACTGCAGAGCAGCCCCCATGCCTCTTTTCACTGGTTATGCCAGGGCAACAATCTGGCAGCAGGAAAATGTCTGAAGACAAAGCTGGTTCCAAAAACCAAGAACTGGTGATGGCTAAGCAAGGCACCAGGCATATACCTTTGTGGGCCAGAGTTATGTCACTCATGAAGATTATTTTTCTAGTTCCACACAGCCAGACATTGTGAAGACAGTGAGCAACCTTGGAACACTCTGCCCTAAATGGAATGTCTCCATCAATTTCCTCCTCTCAGTGCCCAAGGACTCTGAAAGAGAAGACAAAAACAGTGTAAGAGCCACAGGGCATCACAAGGAACAAAGCCTTCTAAATGCAGCACAACTGACACAAAAATGCACAAAAACTAAGCCAACACACACAGGCTCTGCAGAGATGGAGAGTGTGCTCAAAGGACAAGTGGACACATCCCCATCCCTAACCCTGAAGCTCTCTCCAATTATTAACCATTTGCAAATAGAAACTCAGCTTTCTCCAAAGGAGTCTCCCTGGGGAAAGAAACCACTCTTAAGGGTAAGCAGGTTGCCCAGCAGTAGATGCCAACACAACAAACTCAACAGCATCTTTAGATTATTTGTTTTATAATGCTGGGTTAGGGTATCTTTTTGTTTTTGTTTTGTTTTACCCTACAGGTTCTTAGCGTATGTACCATTGTGGCTGTGGGGTACATGTTTGCATGGGATTCCCGAGGGTGTGAATATGTGTACTCTGTGTCTTTGTGCATTTCTTGTACCTTCCTCCTTGTCTTTTTTCTTCCATTTGTTTTGTCCTATTCGGCTTGCTTTTGTTTATATTACCCTGTTTTATTATTATTCCATGGAAGCATGTTTGTTTTCTAAAGATAGACATAAAGGATATGAATCCGAAGAGAGGGCAGGTGGGGAAGATCTGGGAGAAGTACTGGAGCGGAAACTCTGATCAGGATGTATTATATGAAGAAATTCTATTTTAAATAACACAAAACAAAATAAAATAAAAACAAACCCTGGAAGTACACAGAAACAATCAACCCCATACAAATAGCATGCTTATGCATAAGACGCTCCACAGGACAGATGGGAGACCTCGCAAAAGGTACACCCATGCTGAAGAGTCCCACACCAAAAAAGGGGCACCCACGCTGACGGGGCATCCACAGGGAAGTGGCATCCACACGGATGGGGCACCCATGTTGATAGGTTACCCACACGAACGGAGCACCTATGTTGATGGGACACCCATGTTGGTGGGACACCCACACAGACGGGGCACACACACGGACGGGTTACCCACATGAAAGGGTTCACCCACACAAAAAGGACTATTCTGGTATGTGTAGCTCTGACCCTGGATCATTGTTAAGTATGCCGATGGTCCTGTTCCTAGGCTGAAACTCTTCTTGCTCTAGCTCTTCATGCCTGCTGAAGCAATTTCTTCAGCGTAAGTGTTGAGTAGCACAACTTGCCGTCAGGACATACACCTAGCACCATTTCACTCCCTTTCCCAGTCGCTCATGCCCCATGCATCAGGCCTCAGTTCCTTCTAAGACAATTTTGAAACCAGTCTCATCTTCCTTCTCTCTAAGAGTAGCTCCCACGCTCCTGGCTGTAGTTTACATCTGTCCCCCTCCAGGTCCACACCTACACGTATAACCCCTGACAAACACATCCTTTAACAAGACAAATGGACTGCCTTGCTTCCTTTCTTGAAACGCTGCAGATGACCTCCTAACCAGTCTAAAAATACACATCTGTTGAGAACTCAAAGGGCCTACCTCTGCTCTACGTAGTCTTATGTCCACCAGGTAGCAGCCCTGGCCTTTCTTCTGGGTTTGGTCAATCCAAGTGTTTCCTTGCTCTGAGATGCAGATACATACTTTATGGTCTTTCCACAAGTCCAACTCAAAGTCCATCTCCCTGCAAAAGTCACTCTCTCAGCCAGGACTTCAATGTCACTAACAAGATGGTCCCTGCACCACACACAAGCTTTATCAATCTCTTCCACGCACTGTATCTCTGGCACCTGCAATGGCCTAACTGCTACTTAGTTATGAGAAATCTTTCTGCCAAAAGTTGCCTGAGACCAGCCACCACATGGGTGCTTTATTCCAGCCATCTGCCCAAGTTAGGGCCCAAATTAATGCACAGAGACACTTATATTAGGTTCAAATGTTGCTTGGCCAATGACTGGGATTCCTCATCTTTTAGCTCAGTCTTAATTATCATAAATCTGTATATTTTATATGACTTATCTTATCAGACATTTACATCCCTCCTTGCTGGTGGCTCACATCCCACCACTGGAGGAGAAAGGGGAAAAAAGGGATACTTCCTATTTCTCCTTGGTTAAATATGAGTCTCCTTGCTATGTCACTTCTTGCCTGGATCACCACTTCTCTACTACATTTTCCAGAAATCTCTTTGACTCCTAGACTCATCTAACTTGTTCTCTCATTGGCCAAACAGAACATTATTTAACAATCAATAAGATAAACATAGTACATTCCCCATCATTCTGTCTAAATAAAATGGAAGGGTAACTTATCTTCTATAGTAACTGAAGAAAACTATAACCTTAACTACCTGTCTTCAACTCTATCAAAGACAACAGAAGGATAATATATAAACTCTAGAATTGACAGAGACATCTCGCTACCTGGACAGTCACCCAAAGTTCCTCTGTAACGTTGGGGCATCCATCTTCAGCCTATAGGCCACAGTGTGTCTAGCACACTTCTCCATTTTAACAGGAACCCTTCAATACTGTTTTGTTTTGTAAGTTCAGCAGTCATTTTCTTGTGGGTCCTGCAAGTCCAGTTCATACAGCAACAAACAGTCCAGGCAAGAGCAATGTTTTGCTCATATGGCTAATCTTGCCATATTGAAAGCAAACTCCATAACGAGTTTCTTTTATGCCCATCCTCCTTTATGACATAATTGGTGTGCCAGGAGCAGTTGTGTCTCACTGCCAAGAAAAACCCTAAACCACTTAAATGCCATATTTCTGTAGGTCTTTGAAAGTTTTGAAGAATACCTAACCATCTCAAATACATCTCTATATCTAGAAAACATATCTAACCTAATTATAAGTTCTCATAGGCGATTATATAACCTTATTTAATTATGCATATCATTTTAAGAGATCTGTATAAACAGAATACATAAACAAGAGGAGACATATACTTATCACAAAATTGAACTTAAAGTTGTAGCAATAAATGAAAATCTATACCAATGCAAAGTATTCATTCTTATATCCTATTCCCCTATTTTTCTTTAACAAACTGACTAAGTTCATTATCATTTATAACTAACCCCATTTAGATGAAAACAAGCATTTATAAACTATATGTGGGGATTTGGGCATCATTCTTTTTAAACTGCTTCTTGCTGATTTGGGCCGATGTTTGTGTCGTAGGGATTATGATAAAACGTAGAAACCTGACCAAGTCCTTGTTTTTGCAGTCTGTAAGGCTGTATCATCTCAGCTGTTTTGAATGTAGGATCAGTGGTGTCACTGCTTCTTGGGGGGGTCTTCCTTGATCAAACCATATTAGTCAGGAAAGAATCCATAACTATTTATTTTCTGTGGACATACAAGTAAAAACTTTTTTTTCAAGTAGCCTGTCCTTAGACTTAAATTTGGAATTCAATGCATTTTTGAAACGTGTAAGTTGGATTAATTTAGCAGCATTTATAATCAAATGTATTTTACTAGCAGTAAGTCTTTCTTCAACACTCAAACAATTTAAAGACAACAATGTGGCATATAGTATCCAGATTCTCTGTGTATATTTTATCTTTATATGGATTTTTACTATTGTATTTTTACTTTCTTTTGTTTCTTTTTTCATGAGAAAGGGTTTCTCTGTGGAAATCTGCCTGTCTCTGTTTTCTTCAGCAAATCCTACTGGCATGAGCCACCATAACCAGCTACTCTATTTTATTCTGCTATGTTTTTTCTCGTAAGCCTAATATATTTTTAAATGTAGCATAACCTTTGAGGTTTGTCTTTATCTGGATCTGTCTGTATCATCTTGGGAGTGTGGAGTTCAACGCCCAAGAGAGCCGGGATGGCTCGAGCATATGGAAGCTGCTCCAATGCTTCTCAGCGGCCTGACAGGGCAGGCTGTGGAGGAAGGTTTCCCTCTTTCTCTGGGAACCTTGGGGCATGGGGTTATCGCACTCCTGACAACAGATATAGTGGGAAATTACCAATATGGAGGCAAGTAGAAATATAAGGGTATTTAATAGTAGCGAAAAACCTTACTTACAGAGCGACCTAGCCAGCCAGCGTGACAGCAGTCTGTACAGCAAGCCCTCACTCCACAAATGAGATAATTCCATGATTTTCAAGAAATGTTATGGTGGATGGGTCAGGTGTTGGTGTCACACAGGTTTAATCCCAGTGATCAGGAGGCAGAGGCAGGTCGATCTCTGTGAGTTCGAGGCCAGCCTGGTCTCCAGAGCAAGTGCCAGGATAGGCTCCAAAGTTACACAGAGAAACTCTGTCTCGAACCCCTCCCAAAAAGAAAGAAATGGTATGGTGGTCTTTTATGGCTTTCATGTGAGTCCCTATTACAAAAGGATACTGAGGTTTACTTTCCAGTATAACCCAGTAAGAAGCAGAAGGCCTTTAAAAGTGTTGAGGGGTCAGGCAAGATGGAAAGTTTTCTTCTAGGATTTTGTTGAATGTTTTCTTGCCCTTTAAATTGGATTTCTTAACTTTTTTCTATACCTATTATTCTTAGATTAGGTCTTCTCATGGTATCCCATATTTCCTGGATATTTTGTGCTAGGGATTTGTTAGAATTAAGATTTCTTGGCTGATGAGACTATTTCTCCTAGTGTATCTTCAACTCCTGAGATTCTCTCTTCCATCTCTTGTATTGTGTTGGTTATGCTTGCATCTGTATATCCTGATAGTTTATCCAGCTTTTGTATTTCCAGCATTCCCTCAGATTGTGTTTTTTTTATTGTCTCTATTTCAGTTTTTAGGTCTTAAAGTGTTTCCTTGAAAGATTTTTTATATCTTTTATTGTTTGGTTTGTTTTTTTCTTCCATTTCTGTAAGGGATTTTTTCATATCCTCTTTCAGGCCCTCTATCATTTTCAAAAACATGTTTTAAAGATAATTCTCTTCTGCTTCATCTGCATTGGGTTTTTCTGGTCTTGCTGCTGTATGGTTCCAAGTCTCCAGTGGTGTCATATTGGTTTTCTGTTTTTGTTTGTGGTTTTATATTGTGTTCTTCCAATCCTTTCCTCTGGTGGATGTAACAGGAGTCTCTTTGTCTGCTGATGGATATGCTACCAAGTTTTCCTTCTGGTAGATGCAAACAGTTCCAATACTCTGATGTCAGTCTTCTTCTAGTGGATGGAAGCAGCACTGTTACCAGGGCCTTGGCAGTCTCTGGGTGTGTTGGAGACCTCAGACTGAGTTCGGATCCTGTGAGCAGACTCCCCGCATCACCTGTTCCTAAGCAGGGCATGGTAGCCAGAGCTGGAGGCCTGAATTCCATCCATATTTTGTTAGATGGCACACATAGCATAAAATTTCTCCATGAGTCCCCATTTTTTAAATCTGAGTTGGGAGTCTCATTACCCAGGTTTGCCTAGAACTGTCCATTCTCATGGACCTTCTCACTACCACTGCCTGGGTGTGGGCTTACAGAAGTGGACAGCTTACATAGTCTGACCAAAATGTAAGCCTTTTATATATCAAAAGGAACCATACAGTTAAAAAGAATGCTGTCAACTCAGTCCCCAATGAAGCTAACAGAAATGAGTTAGGTATAAAATGATGAGGTCCCTTTACTCCAAATATTAGTGTAGACAGTTAGAATCTAGCCATCTGGGAAGGTTGTTTGGTGGGATGATTTGGATCATTCTCAGTCTGAGGCCCCCAGTTGAGGTCAGGTTTATTGTTCCTTAAAAGTCCCTTTCTGGTATAAAACTTTAGAGACACCCTGTGAAGTACCTGTTTCCAAGTAACCTCCATCCTATTCCCACCATGAACAATCAATCTTCCTCCTTGATGTTCACATTTATAACCCCAACTTTCCTGCTGAACCACTGACTTCAAGAAAGTTTCTCTCTTTCTCTCTCCCTCCCTCCCTCCCATCTCTCCCCTCGCCCCCTCGCTCAGCAATTACAGGTTCCATTCAAATAAGGACACTTGCTATAGGCTTTGAAAGAATTGTCACCATTCTCACATCTAGCAATTGAGACGTTTAATCACAAGAGTGCAAAGCTGCACAAATGCATGTAAAAGGCATACAGGAGGGTCACTGGATGCAGTGGCAGGGGTAACTCCTGTTTTGCTGGATCTCAACCTCATGGGCAGGTGAGGCATGGCAGTGTGAGTTAGCATACAGCACATGCTGGACTGGAAACCTGAACCCACATCTCAGTGAACCATCCTGTCAAAACTAATTACTCTGAACATCAGTGGGTTCCACTGTCTTGGTCTCAGTGCCGTATGCTCTAAAGGTCTGTGTGTGATGATGAGCTGACAGAAAAGGCATTCAGTGGGGCTTTGGGTGGTGGTACTAGAAAATTCATGGGCAAGGTAATGGAAACATCCCTTAGACGGTAGAAGAGTAAAGTGGGAAGCTGAGTACAGCAAGCCTGCATGCATTAATGCATTACTCTCTGCTCCGACTGGGGACATGTTACAACTAGCTGCTTCACAGCTCCTGATTCCATACATAGGACATTCAGCTGCTTCACAGCCCCCGACTCCATACATAACATAACCAGTGCCTGCCACCCTGACTGCCCTCTAGTGAAGAGCTGTATTCTGACACTGTGAGTCAAAAAAAGTCTTTTCTCCCTTAAGTTGCTTTTGCCAGAGGGTTTTCTCACAGCAATGGGATAAAACAAACAAACAAACAAAAACAAATATTTTACATGGTTTAATGATTCTGGTGGCAAGAAGAAAACTTGTGCAGAATGTCAGATGTCTTAGGGGGAAGAAATAAGAGTAAGCAAGAAAGATGAATTCATGTTGTAAAACCTGCCCTCTTGGGATGTAATTCGGTCTCCTGAAATCTACCTCACTCCCTTGAAACCATGGACTCATTCTGGAGTCAGACCTTTAACTACAGCCCCATCTCTTCTTTGGACCCACCAAGTCATCACCACCTCAACATTGCTATGTAGGAGACCAAGATCCTAGCACATGCACCTTTGGGAGATATCCTCACAGCACATCAAAACCACAGCATAGCCCTTGCAACATTCAGAGTCAGATCATGACTCATGGTTAGCCACAAAGCACATACAGCATGTACTACCAGACACTACTACAAAATAATGGAAGACTACCAAGGTGAATGGAATGTGATTTTTAAAAGCATTGAATCTGGATACTGTGTAAGTACATGGTGCAACCACAGTTTGGCTGTACATTTCAATTCAAGATAAATTGGGGACCTCCAGCACCAATGTTGTGATTTCTAGTAATCATTTTGGATACAGCATAGTTTTCATGGACAACGAGCTGTGATGTTGCCTCTCACAGACAAGGAGCCACCTGCATTTCTATGGTTCCTGCCTTCCTCACAGAGAACTTCCTGACCCTTCAGAGGCCCTAATATGGACCTAGACTCAGAGGCCCTCTATGTCAGCTTACCGTGGAGGACCAGCACCTCTCTGACCAAGGGTATGTGGAGAGGTACCCTCAGCTGCTACCCTCACGCTTGCTCCACTACAGATGTGCAATAAACCTTCTCCACTGAACAGTGCCACCACCTATAAGAAAAGAGTCAGCTCCCCTCTGCTGGCCCCACATATCCTGCAGTTTTAGTCTCTACATTGTTACTCTGCCCTTTCCTACCTCTGGGAAATTACCCCTCTTATAGAATCTTTAAAAAAACCCACATCTCACCGGGTGTTGGTGGCATGCTCCTTTAATCCCAGCACTCGGGAAGCAGAGGTGGGTGGATCTCTGTGACTTCGAGACCAGCCTGGTCTACAAGAAGCTAGTTCCAGGACAGCCTCCAAAGCCACAGAGAAACCCTGTCTTGAAAAACCAAAACAACAACAACAAAAAAACAAAAAAACCCACATCTCCCAGAAGACAGAAAATTATCAAAAGCCAGCAGCAAAGCTGACCTAGAAACAAATGAATTGGTATAGTGATGAGAGCATCCTCTGAGGTGCTAGCCCAGGAGCATCACAGCTGAGATGTGACTGTGAGAGGATAGGGACTCACAACGCATCAGTCATGTTATACTGTAATAGCTGGCCATTATTATGATACAAAGTTGGCAATTTCCATTTTTTGAAATAACTTGTCCTTCCTATATGGAGCCCATGTGTGAGTGAATGTCTTCTAGTCAAGGATCCAATTTGGTATACTACTCAATTAACTTTTTTCTTTTTTTTGCAAATGCAGAGGATAGTCACAAAATCTTACCCCATACCCATAAAAACACACCAATATTTATAGCCACTGGCGGAACATCAAAGACTCAATCTCCAACACATCCATATTTAAACAAGGACCATACAAATACTCAGCACATCACGCCAAGCTGGTCTCCGCTGGCCATCCATAGCTCTCCAGTGGCCATCCTTTCTTCACCCAAAGAAGGATAGACATGCAACAGTGAAACTGACCCATCAAATATAGGACACACTTCACACAAATATGTGGGCAATAGGAGGCTGAGCTTGTAGCCAAATGAGTCGCCCCAGATGCTGTAAATAGTCACTATAATATCACATGTTCTGATTCCTATCATTTAGAACAGCACAGCCCCTGAATTTATCTTCATGAGGACAGAGAAAATACAGGTGGCAAGGGCAGCCCCCGTGTCCTGAGACAGAATCAAACAGCCTCACTTAGATCAAGGTTTCACCCATCAAACCCTGGACAGCATTTTGTGTATTCAGTTATTGTTTGAAATTCCAGTGGGATTTTATCGAGTAGATGAACACTCTAACAATTCACTCTCATCAACTCACCCAGTTTCTCCAACAGCACCTTGCTCTCATTCCCCAGGGGTTACTCGTTTATAGTACAGCAATCACAGTGTGTATATGGTTCACCACACAATGGTGAACAGCAACTCAGACACCCATGCCCATGTTTCCATAGACCCAAAGACAAGGCATGTTACCTACATACAAAGTCTTTGTCTTTGCACAGAAACTTTGTGTACTTCAGGGACCATGGATTCAAATGATATGTGCGGGCATTTGCTAATTAGCCATATAGGGTTGACATATCTTACTATAATTTTCCTAAGATTTTAAAAAAGAAGATTTTGATATTAATATTTTAATTATATGTAGGTGTGTTGTGTGTGTGTGTGTGTGTGTGTGTGTGTGTGTGTGTGTGTGCTCATGTGCATGCATGCATAATTTAAATGGTTACTCCAGTTGGGATGTCAATGTTTTCTAAGAGGTATAGACTAAAATTAGGCATGAGAAACCTCCTTTGAGGTTTGGTCAGGGGAATCCAAGATCCTCCCAAAACAATATAAACTATTCCCATTGCACTTGTTTACCCCCAGAAATGAAAGCTTAGTAAGACACTATGGCTACAGACACAATACACATTAGACAAGGACTTGGAGGAATCAATCTGGAACCAACCTAAAATCCACTTCTTCCCGAGGACCAGCAGTTAAAGTACTGGAAGGAGCTATGCAAGCTGTCAAAGACTGAAAACAATGCACAGTCTTACTATCTGTAACACCTATTAACAAAACAGTGACCAGAATGGTAAGATATCCCAAAAGGTGAAATAGTTTTACTAATTCCTGAGATAACCATCAGCTATCTAATTGGACTGAAGGCCCAATCAATGGAAGGGATTCATGCCTACTACCCACGTTAGTGAGGCCATACGCCCTAAAGAGAACCAACTACTGCTGTCTCACTAAACCAGTGTCATTTCTAATGGCAGCAGATGGAGACCATTACAGAAAGCTACAAATGACCAAAATGCAGAGATGAACTGAATGGAATTCCCACTTGATACATCTAAAACACAATTGCTACTCTGAAGCCTCAGGGTATATGCTAAAGGGAGTGTGGTGGAGTGATTTTAATAGCCAGAGAACCAGGATTGGGTATCTATTGCTGTATAATATTTTCTACATATGAGGGGCAGCTGCACCCAAGAAGTTTCAATAAAATAGTTGAATAAACCAGACCTGAAAATGACAATACCAAACAGCCATTCATGATAAATGTCTTGGAGAAATCAGGGATAAAAGGAACATACCTCAAAATAATAAAAGCAATATACAGCAAGCCAACAGCCAACATCAAATTAAATGGAGAGAAACTCGATCCTATTCCTCTAAAATCGGGTACAAGACAAGACTGTCCACTCTCTCCATACCTCTTCAATATTGTACTTGAACTCCTAGCTAGAGCAATAAGACAACAAAAGCAGATCATGGGAATACAAATTGGAAACGAAGAAGTCAAACTCTCCCTATTTGCGGATGATATGATAGTCTACATTAGTGACCCAAAAAACACTACCAGGGAAGTCCTACAACTGATAAACACCTTCAGCAAAGTGGAAGGATATAAGAATAACTCAAAAAAAATCTGTATCCCTGCTATATACCGATGACAAATTGGTGGAGAAAGAAATCAGAGAAACATCACCCTTTACAATTGCCACAAAAAACATAAAATACCTTGGGGTAACACTAACCAAAAATGGCAAAGACCTGTACCATAAGAATTTTGGGTCTCTAAAGAAAGAAATTAAAGAAGATACAAGAAAATGGAACGATCTCCCATGCTATTGGATGGGATCAACATAGTAAAAATGGCAATATTGCCAAAAGCAATCTACAGATTCAATGCAATGCCCAGACCTTGAAACAACAATTCTCAACATTATATGGAGAAACAAAAGACCCAGGATACCCAAAACATCCCTGTAAAATAAAGGAACCTCTGGAGGCATAACCATCCCAGACTTCAAGCTCTATTTCAGAGCTATAGTCCTGAAAACAGCTTAGTATTGGCACAAACATAGACAGGTTAGACCAATGGAATAGAACTGAAAACCCTGATATTAACTCACACACCTATGAACACCTGATTTTTGACAAACAATCCAAATTTATACGATGGAACAAAGAGAACATCTTCAACAAATGGTGCTGGCATAACTGGTTGCAGACATGTAGAAGACTACAGTTAGACCCAAGCCTATCACCTTGCACAAAACTTAAGTGAAAATGGATCAAAGATCTCAACATAAATCCAGCCACACGGAACCTATTAGAAGACAAAGTGGGAAATACCCTTGAATTAATTGGTACAGAAGACTGCTTCCTGAACATTACACTAGTAGCACAGATACTGAGGTCAGCAATTGATAAATGGGACCTCCTGAAACTGAGAAGCTTCAGTAAAGCAAAGGAGACAGTCAGCAAGACAAAACAGACTGACTGGGAAAAGATATTCACCAGCCTCACATCTGACAGAGGGCTGATCTCCAAAATATACAAAGAACTCAAGAAGCTAGTTTCCAAAACACCAAACAACCCAATTAAAAAGTGGGGTACAGAACAAAATAGACAATTCTCAATAGAGGAATCTAAAATGGCTGAAAGACACATAAGAAAGTGTTCAACATCCTTAGCCATCAAGGAAATGCAAATCAATCAACTCTGAGATACCGTCTTACTACTGTCAGAATGGCCAAAATCGAAAATACCTGTGACAGTTCATGTTGGAGAGGATATGGAGAAAGGGGAACACTTCTCCACTGTTGGTGGGAGTGCCAACTTGTACAACCACTTTGGAAATCAATATGGAGACTCCTCAAAAAAATGGGAATCAGCCTACTACAAGATCCAGCAATTCCACTCTTAGGCATATACCCAAAGAAGCACATTCATATGACAAGGACATATGTTCAACGATGTTCATAGCAGCACACTATTTGTAATAGCCAGAAACTGGAAGCAGCCTAGATGCCCCTCAACCGAAGAATTGGTAGAGAAAATGTCGTACATTTACACAATGGTGTACTACTCAGTGGAAAAACACAATGGATTTTTGAAATTTGAAGGAAAATGGATGGAACTAGAAGAAACCATTCTGAGCGAGGTAACCCAATTACAGAAAAGACAAACATTGTATATACTCACTCATATGCAGCTTTAAGACACAGTGAGGATTACCAGCCTACATTCCACACTTCCATAAAAACTAATAATAATTCTGTAGTGAAGCCATGTAGCCGTGGGCTTTTTTTGGTTGGGAGGCTTTTGATGACTGCTTCTATTTTGTTAGAGGATACAGGTCGATTTAAACTGCTTATCTGTTCTTGGTTTAATTTTGGTAAGTGATATCTGTCCAGAAAACTGTCCATTTCCTTTACATTTTTGAATTTTGTGGAGTATAGGTTTTCAAAGTATGACCTGGAGATTCTCTGGATTTCCTCAGTGTCCATTGGTATTTCCCCCTTTTTGTTTCTGATTTTGTTAATGAGCATGCTCTCTCTCTGCCTTTTGGTTAGTTTGGATAGAGGTTTGTTTATCTTTTTGATCTTCTCAAAAAACCAACTCTTTTTTCATTAATTCTTTGAAATGTTTTCCTAGTTTCTACTTTATTGATTTCAGCCCTCAATTTATTTTATGACATCCACTCAGCCTTGTTGAGTTTTCTTCATTTTGATCTAAAGCTTTCAGTTGTTCTGCCAATTCTCTAGTGTGACGTTTCTCCAGTTTCTTCATGTACCTATATATTTGTCTTCGTTGGGTTGTATTTTCCCTCTAGGACTTTCTATAGTGCTGGATTTATGGATAGGTATTGTTTAAATCTATTTCGTTATGGAATATCTTGTTTTCTTCATCTATAGTGATTGAAAGTTTTGCTGCGTACCCTAGTCTGGGTTGGCATCCATGCTCCCGTAGTATTTGTAGGGTATATATCCAGTACCTTCTGGATTTCAGAGTTTCCATTGATAATTCAGTTGTGATTCAGATGGGTATGCCTGTACATTTTACTTGTGCAGTATTTCTTCACCTTCTTCTATACCTATTGTTCTTAGGTTTGGCCTTTTCACGATGCCCCTTTCTTTCCTGGATATTATGTGTTAGGGATTTCCTGAACTTGAGATTTTCTATGGTCAATGATTGTATATCCTGTAGTGAATCTTCAATAACTGAGATTCTATTAGTTATACTCATCTCATTAGTTCCTGATCATTTATCGAGTCTTTCCAATTCTAGCATCGCCTCATTCTGTATTTTCTTTATTGTGTGTATTTCAGTTTTCATGCCTTGAACTGTTTGAAGTGCTTCCTTCACTTGTTTGGTTGTTTTTTTCTTGGTTTTCTTTAGATTCTTTAAGAGATTTGTTTATTTCCTGAATTTTTTGGTTTATCTTTTCCTCCATTTAATGTAATTTGGGCTTGTTTTTTTTTTTTCTTCTGTTTCTTTAAGGGATTTTCTTGTTTCTTCTTTAAAGGTCTCTATGATCTTCCAGAGATAATTTTTGAGATCCATCTCTTCTTTATTCTTTGTGTTGGACTTTTCAGATCTTGCTGTTTGGCGTCCTTAGATTATGGTGGTGTTATATTGGTCTTTCAGTTGTTAGGTGTGTTCTTATTTCATCTTCTTACCATCTCTTCTTCCAATTGGTGCACGTGGCATCTCTTTACCTCCTCTTGTCACCTGGTGGTGTCTGTGGGTCAGGACTTCAATGTCAGCAGCTCTGGATGGTCTTGCCTCTCCTGGTAGTCTCCTCACTCAGTAGGGGGTAGGGATCGGTAGGGATCAGGTCTCGGGAAGGGTCAGGCTGGCAGATCAGGAAGGAAGAGTGAGGTGTTTCCAGACTCAAGGGTTCCTCCATGGCTGGGCGGGACCACTCCAAGTAGGCACAGTCCCAGAAAGATCAGGGGGAATGGGGCTTTGGACAGGTGTTCAGCATGAGCACAGGGTCACTCACTTTGGTATGGCTCAGGTTGGTGGAGTGGGAAGGAAGAATGAGGTGTTTCCAGACTCAGGGAACTCCTCCCTAGCTGGATGGGTCCACTCCAAGCTGGCCTGGTCCCAGGCCCAGGCCCAGAGAAATAAGGGTGAATGGGGCTTTGAACAGGAGTTGGTCAAGGACAGAGGGTACACTCACCCAGGAAGGGTCAGGTCGGCGGAGCAGGAAGGGGGATGTCATTTTCTTAATGCTGAGTAATAGTCCATTGTGTAAATGTACCACATTTTCTTCATCACTTGATGGGATTCGAGGTTGTTTCCAAGATCTGGCTACTATGAATAATGTTGTATAACATAGCTGAGCAAGTGACCTGGTGGTATTATTGAGCATCATTTGGGTATATGCCTTCATATACATTTTTGTTTGCCTGAAGCAGTAAACGGAACCTTTGTGGTGGAAGAAGTTAAAAAAATTGCTTACATCTTACAGACTGACTTACATGCTAAGGAGAGGGCAAAGAAAGGTGTAATGTGAGGTCATGTTTGCATAGATTGTGTTACATTGTGGGTATTGTGTTATATCTTAATATCAATATTTTTGCCTGGCAATCACAGTAGGATTCTTTCTCTCCATAAAATGGGTCCAACAAGTATAGAACAGCTGAGAAGCACAGTTTTTTGGATATTTCTCTATCCAATACAAGTATCCTATATAGCCTTTAATATTCACAGGGTTGTAGGTGACTCCAATCAGGCCAGGGACAAGGCTATGAACAATAGCCTTTTTCTGGCACAATTACTCAATGGCATATAATGTCACTGAATACAGTCTGTCTAAAAGTGATGTATCCAAGAAACAAAAAAATATTGTATTTACTCACTCATAAGTGTATTTCAGATATAAAGCAAAAGATACCTAGCCTAGAATGATGGGGACTGCACTTCTGTCCATGTTTATCTTATTGATTGTTGAGTAAAGTACTGTTTGTCCAAGGAGGTAGCCAGATAGGCAGGACTAGGAGTCAAGGAGGATTCTGGAAATAGTAGTAAAGAAGTGGTGATGTGCAGGAAGTGACATGGCAGGGAGACTCATGTATAAACCAGGGCAAGATGGAAGTGGGCCCCTTTTCTTTTCCTCCAGAGTCACCATGTGATCCCGGCATGATGATGTCAATGGAAGGCAACCTAATAAGGTAAGTCTTATAAAATATAGATTTATGGTAAGTAAGACTGACCTAACAGATGAGAAATCCTTGTAATTGGCCAAGCAGCATTTGAACCTAATATAAGTCTCTGTATATTATTTTGTCCATCCACATGGCAGGCAGAAATCAAGCGGGTGTCAGAAAGATTTATAGTAACATAATGGTGTCAGGAGTAGGAAGACCCCATGCCCCAAATTTCCAGAGGAAGAGGGAAACCTGCTGCCACAGCCAGCCCTGTCGGGCCACTCAGAGTCATCGGGTCAGCTTCCTTATGCTTGTGCCGTCCTGGCACTCTGGAGGGTTGGACTCATTACTCCCAAGATGATAAGGACAGATCCAGATAAAGAAAAACTTCTTAAGGTTTACACTACATTTAAAAATATATGTAGGATTGTGAGAGAAAAAGTAACAAAAGGAAATAGTGTTGCTGGTAGTGGTGGCAGACACCTTTAATCCTAGCACTCCAAAGGCAGAAGCAGGGAGATTTATGTCTAAGGACAGGTTACTTGGGAAAAATGTATTTTCTTGTGTTTCATAAGAAAAGGAAAACCTGTGGATTCCTTCCAGACTAATATGGTTTTATCAAGCAACACTCCCTGAAGCAGTGACCCAACTGATCCTACATCCAAAACAGCCTTGCAGACTACAAAAACAAAGACTTGGTCAGATTTCTGTGTTTTATCATGATCCTCATGGTATAGACATTACCCCCAATGAGCAAGATGCAGTTTAGAATGAATGACACCCATATTCCCAAATATTGTTTTTAAATGTTTGTTTTCAATTAAATGGGATTGGTTATAAATGGTAATGAGCACAGTCAATCTCTTTTTAAAAGAAAAAGGGGAATCGGATATAGGATTGAATTATCGGCATTAATGTGGATTTTGATTTATTGGTACAACTCTAGGGTCAATTTTGTGACACACACATATCCTCTTGTTTAGATATTGGGTTATACAGACCTTCAAAATAACACGCATAATTACATACAGGTTATATAGTCACCTATAATAGTCAGAACTTGTAGTTAGTTAGGTTTTCTAGATATACAGAGATGTATTTGAGATCGATAGGTATCATTCAAACCTTTCATAGACTTACAGAATATATGACATTAAATGATTGAGGATTTTTCTTGGCAGTGAGACACAACTGCTCCTGGCACACCAATTATGTCAGATAGGAGGATTGGCATTGAAGAAACTCGTTATGGAGTTTGCTTTCAACACGGCAAGTTTAGCCATTTGAGCTAGAAACTGATCTTGCCTGGACTGTTTATTGCTGCATAAACTAAACATGCAGAACCCACAAGAAAATGACTGCTAAATTACAAAATAAGACAGTACTTAAGGCTTCGTGCTAAAATGGGCAAGCGTGCCAGACACACTCTGGCCTACAGACTGAAGATGGAAGCCCCAGTGTTACAGAGGAACTTTGGGTGACTGTCCAGTTAGCAAAATGTCTCTGTCAATTCTAGTGTTTTTATAGTATCCTCTGTGGTCTTTGATAGAGTTGAAGACAGATAGTTATGATTATAGTTTTCTTCAGTTAGTATAAAAATGAGTTACCCTTTTTATTTAGACAGAAAAGAGGAGATGATGCGGATTGCACTTCTGTGTACGTTCATCTTATTTTTTGTTGAATAAACTACTGGTTGACCAATGAGGCAGCAAGTTAGTTGGGACTAAGAGTCAAGAAGGATTCTGGGAAATGTTGTAAAGAAGTGGTGATCTTCAGGAAGTGACATGGCAGGGAGACTCATAAATAAACAAGGGCAAGAAGAAGTGGGCCCCTTCGAATCAGTCCACCACAAGATACAGCAATTCCACTCCTAGGCATATACCCAAAAGAAGCACATTCATTCAACAAAATAATCTGTTCAACGATGTTCATTGTAGTTCTATTTGTAATAGCCAGAAACTGGAAGCAGCCTATATGCCCCTCAACTGAAGAATGGATAGAGAAATTGTGGTACATTTACACAATGGAGTACTACTCAGTGGAAAAAACAATGGAATCTTGAAATTTGCAGGAAAATGGATGGAACTAGAAGAACCCATTCTGAGCGAGGTAACCCAATCACAAAAAGACAGACATGATATGTACTTCACTCATATGTGAATTTTAGATATAGAGTAAGGGATTACCAGCCTACAAATCCATACTGCCAGAGAACTTATGAACAAGAAGGACCCAAAAATAGTCAAACTTTGTCCCCTGGAGAAGGGGAAAGGGTCACCATCCCCTGAGCAAATTGAGAACATGGGAAGAGGGGGGAGGGACCTACAAGAATGAGAAGGGAAGAAAATGAAGAATGCAGAGGTCATGAGGAACAAGAAGGTTTGAATCAGGTGTAGATTAGAAGAAGGGATATGTGATAGGTAGGGTTTTAGTTGGAAGAGGTGGTAGGGGAGGAAGGGAGGGAGAAGGGATCTGGGATTGTCATGTAATTCAATCTTGTTTGTAATTCAAATTTATGAAAGTCAAGAAAACAAGAAAGGGGTCCCTACTCTCTTCCCCCAGAGTCACCATGTGATCCGGACATGAGGACGCCAATGGAAGGCATCCTAAATAACATAAGTCTTATAAAACATATAGATTTAAGGTAATTATGACTGACCTAACAGATGAGAAAACCTAGTCATTGGCCAAGCACCATTCGTACCATATTAATATAACTCTCTGTGTATAATTTTGTCCATCCACTTGGCAGGCACAACTCAAGCGGGTGGCGGAAAGATTTATCATAACACTTTAGTCCAAAACCCTAGACAAGCTACAACTCTCTTACAGATAACGATGGAAACAGATGCAGAAATCCACCACTAACCATTTTGCTAAGCTCCTTGAGTATATTCAAAGTGAGAAAGGAGAAATATTATGAATTATCGAGTAAAGTCCATGATGGGGAAACCCACAGAATCAGATGACCGGAGCTAGTGAGAAATCACTGGCTCTGTTCTGAAAACTAGGGAACCTACAAAGGACTGAAATCCACTCCCTTAATTCAGGTAACAATTGTGATTGACATATAATATATGTTCAGTGGCAATGGGTCCAAGTTCTAACTCTCATGTACAAACTGACTTTTTGATGTGCTTTCTATATACAGAGATACCATGGTCAGCCTCAACATGTGGTTATGATGACTAGAGAATTTCCTTGGTCCTCTTCAACTAGACAATAGGATTGACAGTATATTTCCTAGGGGAGGCCATACTATATCCAATGTACAAATGAGATTTGAGGGGCAAGAAGGAGTAGCAGAAGAAGAGGAGGGATTGAATTGGAATATAAGAATAAATTGATAGAAAAGAAAAATAATTAACCATCATAGGTCATTAATACCTCTTAATATCAGTGGACGTAATATACTGATAAAAGACAGGCTAATAGATTATGTATGAAATGAGGAACTCTCCTTCTGCAGCAAACATGTAACACAGCTCAACATTAAATGCACTTACCAACTCATAGAAAAAGTTTGGGAAATAGTTTTCCAATCAAACTGACATAAGAAATATTATGGTAATATGATGGTACCCCAATTGTCAGAATGGTGTCCGTGAGCTTCCACTTTGTCAGGTCATCTCTTTCTGTGGGTTTTTCCAGCATGGTACTGTCCCATTTGCTTATCTGTCTCCCCTTTCTGAAACTGAATTCCAGGAGTTTAGGACATTCCTTAGCTTTTTGTGTATTTTTCTGCTTCCATCAGCTACTGGATGAAGGCTCTAGGATGGCATATAAGGTAGTCATCAATCACATTACAGGGGAAATACATTTAAGGTAGCTTTTCCACTGCTGCCTAGATGGTTGGGTAGGATTAAACTTGTGGATCCCTGGACATTTCCTTAGTGCCATATTTATCTTTAAACCTGTAATTTATTCCTCTATTAAGGTATCTCTTTTCTTGCTCTTATCCATTCATCCCACTAACTAATCCTCATGATTCTTCATGTTCTCCAATACACTCCTCTTTCTCTTACCTACCTCATCCTTCCCCATGCACCCAAAGTTTACAGGAGATCTTGTGCCTTTCCCCTACTCCGTGGAACCATGTATGTCTCTCATAGGGTCCTAATTGTTCCTAGCTTCTCTGAAGGTATGGATAGTAGACTACTCATCATTTGCTCTATGTCTAATATCCGTACATTAGTGAGTAAACTATATGTTTGTTTTTCTGTGTATAGGTTGCCTTACTGACGATGGTTTCTTCTAATTAAATCTATTTGTTTCATTGCTTTTTTCCACTGAGTATTATTCCATTGATTAATTTTAACACCTTTTCTTTATAAATTCTTTAGTCGAGGGACATCTTGGTTGATTACAGGTTCTTGATATTACAAATAATGCTTTTATGAACATAGCTGTATGGATGTCCATGTTGTATGAATGTACATCCCTTGGGTATATGCCAAAGAGTGGAAAGGCTAAAAGCTGAAGAGGACTGAAACACAATTTTCAGAAAAACTTCCTTACTTCCTGGCAAAATGGTTGCACGCGTTTTCTCTCCCAGCATCAACAGAGAAAGGTTCAACTTTCTCCACATACTCTCAAGCATAAATTGTCCATGGAGGTTTTTTTTTGTCTGTAGCCAGTCTGGCAGGTGTAAGATGATGGATCAGAGCTGTTATGATTTACATTTCGCTGATGGCTATGGATATTCAGCAATTTCTTATGTGTCTTTTAACCACTTTAGGTTCCTCTAATGAGCAAACTAAAGTTTCAAAGGATCACAGATTCAATATAAATCCAGATACACTGAAACTCTTAGCAGAGTTATTGGTAGGTATCTTTCATTGGTGGATATCCTCTTTCTTAAGAAGTAAACTTGGAGTAATAAATTAAACCTCAGAAATATCCATCTAAACTTGAGATTTCCATTTTTACATCCATTCTGTAAGATTTCAAGCTATTTCTTATTTTATTTTAGTTTAGTTTTAGAGACAAGGTTTCTCTGTGTCTTTTGAGGCTGGCCTGGACTTGTTCTTGTAATCCAGGGTATTGTCAAACTCACAGAGATCTACCTGCCGCTATCTCCTGAGTGCTGTGTATGAATCAAGGGTATTGTCAACAATAGTACCCTCATAGACTGAGGTTTATAAAGTGAGAATGTATAAATACTCCTGCCACAGAGGAGATGGCATCTTTCCAGGTATCTCAAAATTAATCAAGTTGCCTTTGTGGGCTCATGACTTAGAAAATGGAAAATTGTTGAGTTATAAAATCTATTCCCCAAAGAAATCCAATATGAATCTGGAGAAAAGTATCACTTCTTGGTGTTTTACAATGGAATATGTGAGAGTATGGATGTCAATTTTTTATCCTTCCTGTGATCTCAAATGATCTGTGTTTTGTGGTATCTACTCTTAAAGTTGAGGCCACAGACTTCTATTGAGAAAAGTTAGTTTTATATAATTTTTACATTATCATGTGATTATAATATTCTTCCTTCTGTTTGTGTGGACGAAAAAAATCCTCCATTTTATCCCTGATTGCTCTTTCCATTATTATAATGTTTTATGAATATGGCATCCTTATTAAAAATAGTTATTTTGATTTGCAATTCCTTGATTGAGAACATTTTTATGTATATTTCAGCCATTTTAAATTCCTCTATTGAGAATTATTTAGTTCTATATACCAATTTTAATTGGATTATTTGGTGTTTTGAAAACGAGCTTCATGAGTTCTTTGTAAATTTTGGTTATCATCCCTCTGTCGGATTCTGGATTGGTGAAAATATGTCCCCATCATGCTGGCTGCCATTTTGTATTGCTGAGTGTCCATTGCCATGGTAGTATTGTGGGAAGAATAAAGTAGAGCAAAATTAGAGATACCATGTTAGAGGGAGCCAGTATAAGTATAAAGAGAAATCAGGCCCTAGGGAAATGTCTGGAGTTCTACAAGAATGACACCAACTAACCATCTAAGGAACAGTGGTGAAGCTATCTTAAACGCCCTCCCTGATAAAGAGATTGATGACTAACTTTATGCCGTCCTAGAGTCTTCATCTAGCAACTGATGGAAATAGAAGCAGCTGATGTTAGTAGAAGCAACTAAACATTGACCTGAACTGGAATCCAGCTACGGAGAAGGATGAGTGATGAGCAATGTGGTAAAGATTAGGCTGGTGAAAACTACAGAACAGCTGACCTGAACATGGCAGAGCTTTGGAGCCCAGACTGATTACTGGGAATCCAGCATGGAACTGAACTAGTCCCCATGAATGTGGGTGTCAGTTAGGTGGCCTTGGAAATCTATGGGGGCTCTTGGAGTAGATCAATACTTATCTCTAGCATAGGAATAGACTTTGGGAGCCCACCCCACATAGGGGGATACTTCCTCAGTCTAGACTACATGGAAGGGCCTAGGCCCTATCCCAAAGGATACGACAAACTCTGATGACCCCCCATGGAAGACTTCACTCCCCCTGGTGTACTAAAATTGTATGGGATAGTTAGGGCATAGTATAGGTCAGGGGAGTAGTGGAGGGAGAGGGAAAAGGAATTGACATGTAAAACAATCTTGTTTCCAATTTAAATTTAAATAATTGGGGAAAAATCTAAAAATTGCAGCAACTAACATAACAAACTCTGAGCGAGGCAACATAGAGCTTTCTGCATTTTGGGAAATGCAGCTTGTGGGATGTTCCTATATGGCCATCAATCAGCTGGAATAGAATAATGATGCATTTACTGACACATATACTGTAGGTTATTCTGAGTCAGCAGAAGTAAAAATAGTTAATCCCAGAGAGAGACTTGTGCCTTCCACCTAAGTCCAGGAGGATACATTGTGAGGTCATCAGTGGGTGTGATAGGTTTAGAATTTGAAGAGGTAATAGATAGTGACAGACAGAATATATGTGTTTCCTGGCAACTGTGAAAAAGTCTCTCTGCACATATCATGAGCCCAAGAAACAGGGAGCAAATAAGATGCTGATTTGCACTCTGGGATTTTAATATCCTAAGGTATGTGCAATTGTACAACTTTTAATGACACCAGATAATAGAGGTGAGTCTCCAAATGAGCCTATGACCAAAGGTTTGGGAATTTCCAAGCAAATGGATCAAGTGACCAACATGAGGGCAACTAATCTCACTAAATGTATTCTGTGAAGACCCTGGTTCAAGTATTTTATGAGGAGATTATCTCTTCCATAAAAGTAAAACCCTATAATGCATTTTTTTAGTTTTGTAACTCATAATTGAATTGGATTATTTGGGTTTTTGTGACTAGTTTCTTCAGTCACAAATTTGTATATATTACAAATCATTTAGATATGGGGTTGGTGAAGTTCTTTTCTTATTCTGTGGGCTGCTCCTGTCGTGTTGACTATGTCTTTTGATTTAACTAACCTTCTCTGTTTCTGGAAGCCCCATTACTTAATTTTCAATCTGAGTTTCTGTGCTACTTTTGTTATCTTCAGGAAGTGGTTTGCTGCACAAATTCATTCAGTGCTACCTTCCCATTACCCTCCTGAGAGATTCACTGTGGCTGGATTTATATTCAAGTCTTTGATCCATTGGGATTTTAGTTTGGTAAATAGAGGATACTAAAATGGCTAAAAGACACTCAGCATTCATAGCAATCAGGGAATTGTAAATCATAACAACCCTGAAGTATCATCTCACAGTTGTCAGAATGGCTACAGAAAAAACACCATGGAATGTTTATGCTTGAGCCTGTGAAGACATGCCACGGTGCTGAGGTTACAACATACCAGAAAAAGGATAAGTCGCAGAATCACGGCAATGTATAGATAGGGGAACACTTCTCTGTTACTGCTGGGAATGAAAATTTGTACAAATATTTTGGCATTAAGTATGCAAGTTTTTTGAAAATTGCGTATCAGTCTACTTCCCCATCTAGCCATTACACTCAATGGCATATAACCAAAGTATGTAATTCATACAATATGGACATCTGTACAGCCATGTTCACAACAGCAGTATTTTTAATATCAAGAACCTGGAAACAACCAAGTTGTCCTACGACTAAAGAATGAATATAGAAAATGTAATATAATTAATTACTGGTGTACTAATCAGCAAAAAACAAATCAATGAAACAAATGAAGGGACTTAGAATGAACCATTCTGAGTGAGGTAACCTATAAACTGACAGACTAACAGGTTAAGTACTCACTAATGTATGGCTATTAGACATAGAGCAAATAGTAACTAGTCTACAATCCAAAACTCCAGAGATCCTAGGAACAAGTAGGACCCTAAGAGAGACATACATGTTTCCTCAGAGTAAGGGAAAAGCCCAAGATCTCCTGAAGCATGGGGAAGCAGGAGGTAGGTAGGAGAAAGAGGCAGGGTGATGAGGAGGGGATAGGAGAACAATCAGGAAGATTGATTAGGAGTAAGAATGGCTGAGTGCAATAAAAACCATAACTTAACAGAGTCATAATTTCTAGGTTTAAAGGGAAATATGGCACTAGGCAAATGTCCAGGAATCCAAAAGGATAATCCAAACTAACAATCTAAGCAATAGTGGAGAGGCTACCAAAAATGCACTTTGCCTATAATGTGGTTGATAACAACCTTATAAGCCACCCTAAAGCCTTTATGCAGAAGAATACTTGTAAGATAATCACCTGAACTCCTGGAATCCAGTTTCAGAAAGGGGAGAATGAGGAGCAAATGGGTCAATACCAGGCTGGAGAAACCCATAGAATCAGCTGACCTGACCATGCAGGAGCTCATGTACCCCTTTCCCACAAATGGGGAGCCATCATAGTACCAAATAAGCCCTTCCTATTCTGTGTGTCATTTGGGTGATGATGGCACTCTATGGGCCTCTGACAGTGGAACTAGTATTTATTCAAGGCACCTGAATGGACTTTGGGAGCCTCTTCCCTATGGAGGTCTACTCTCTCAGTCTAGATACTCGGGGGAGGGCCTAAGACTTGTCCCATATGATGTGACAGACTTTGATGATCTCCCATGAAATTCTCACCATCTCAGGGGAGAGGATGGGGTATGGAATGGGGGTTTGGGGGGCATGTAAGCATGTAACGGAGAAGGAATGGGATTGGTATGTAAAGTAAGATAGTTTATTATTTAAATAAAAATGTATTAAAGATGGAAAGAAAAGAAAAAATCTTTTCTAGACAGGTAAGAAGAGATGATGGGGTATGTATTTCTATGTATATATATTTCTCTTAGTGGGTGGTGAACAAAACACTGATTACAAAGTAGCCAGGTAGGAATAGAGGCAATGCTCCCAGCCCAGAATTAGGCAGGGGAGAAGAAGGGATTTAGAGCCTGTGAAGACATGCGACGGTGCTGAGGTTACAACATACCAGAAAAAGGATAAGTCGCAGAATCATGGCAATGTATAGATTAATAGAAATGGGCTAATCATTAAAACACAGCTAGCCAATGATAAGCTCTAACCATTGAGAAACAGATTAATAATATAACATCTGTTTGTTTGTTTGGGACATAGAGGGAATGTAACTAGGTGGGACAGAAACCTCCATCTTCAAGTTTCTTTTTACATAAATGTCTTTCTACCTGCTTAATTATCATCCATTGTCACCTATAATCACCTATTACACACTACCTTTCTGACTCTATATTCCAGGAATTCAGGGAACTAATTTGTCAGCAACAGAAGGTTAGCCTTTATTCTGTTGTTATAAAGGAAGAACAGGATATCTCCAAGTTACATAAAAAATTGATACAGCAAAAATTTTCTCAAGAGAGAGGATATAGTTACTGTAGGCTAAGCCTTCAGAGTTGTTTGTGGAAGGAGGAATCAGTTGAGTTACAAAAAGATGTATTTCCCATCGGTGATGCCGAAGCGGGCTCAGTATGGAGTCAGCTTGTACTCTTGGTCAAGGGGGGAACAAAAAATGCCAGAAAAGTCCAGAGCACAATGTCGTCCAAAAACAATGGGAAGAACCCTCCGAAGCTTAAAGCTGAAAGACACTTTTGACTCAGACAATGCAATGGTGGACCTCATCCTTGGGAAACACTGACCTGAAGGGGTGTCTCACCGGGTGGTCGTTGCCAGAAAAAGATCTCTACTGTTACCTGCTCAGCCAAGTGTGGGCGGGGAGAGAGGTCACAGAGTGAGCCTCCTTGGTTTTCATTGCTCCAGTGTTGTTCTTTTGTTTACTTTAAATGTAAACATATAATGGAATTAACTCTCCAAATGAGCCTATGACAAAGGGTTTGGGCATGTCCAAGCAACTGGAAGAGTTAACCAAATTGAGGGTATGTAATCTCACTAAATAAACGCTGTGAACAACCTTCTCCAAGTCTTTTACTAGTAGATTTTTTCTTCCATAAGAAGTAAAACCCTATTGGGTTTTTTGTCTGTTTAGTTCTGTAACCCACTTTTTAAGTGTATTATTTCATGTTTGGGTGACTAGTTTCTTCATTTACTTATATACTTCAGAAGTCAGCCATTGGCTAGATCTGGGGTTGTTGATGATGTTTTCCTATTCTGTGGGCTGCTGTCTTGTCTTGTTGACTGTGTCTTTTACCTTACAGAATCTACTCAGTTTCAGGATGCCCCATTACTGAAAGGCTGATCTGAGATTCTGTGCTATTATTATGTTGAGGAAGTGGTTTGCTGTACAAATTCAATCAATGCCACCTTCCAAGTACTCTGCTAAGTGTTTCATTTTGTTTGGATTCAGATCGAAGTATTTGATCCTTTGAAATTTTATTTTCGTCAACAGAGGAATCTAAAATGTCTAAAAGACACTTAGGAAATTGCTCAAGGTATTTAGCCATTGGGGAAATGTAAATCATAACACCTCTGAGACATCATCCTTACACCTGCCAAAATCGCTACAGAAAATCCACCACTGAAATTTTATGCTAGAGAGGATGGGGAGAACTGGGAACACTCCTCTGTTGATGCTGGGAGTGAAAATTGTACAATCATTCCGGCAGTCAGTATGGGATTTTTTGTAACAATTGGAGATCCGTCTACTTCACAACTTAGAAATTCTGCTTTTTGATACATACCCAAATGATGTACATTCATACAATATGGACACATATACAGCTGTGTTCATAACAGCTGTTTTTGTAATAGTAAGAACTTGGGGAAAAAAAAACAAGGCATTCCTCGACTGAAGAATGAATAAAGAAAATGTGGTTAAAATTAATCAATTTAGTACTACTCATAAAAAGAAAGAATTAAACAAATAGATGGAACTAGAAGAAAGCATCCTGAGTGAGTTAACCCGTTAAAGGTAAAAACAAACAAACAAACAAACAAACAAAACAAAAAACACAACATGTTATCTACTCAATAATATACAGATATTAGACCTAGGGTAAATAATAATTAGCCTACAATCCACACCTCCAGAGAACCTAAAACAAGTAGGTCTACGAAAGAGGCATACATGGTTCCTCAGAGTAGGGGAAAGGCACGAGATCTCCTGAATAATTTAGGAGCATGGGAAAAGAGGAGGAATGAAGGAGAAAGAGGCGGGGTGATGATGAGGGGATAGAAGAACATGAGCGATCAGAAATATTGATTAGGGGGAAGAATAGAAGAGAGCAAGAAAAGTGATACCTTACTAGAGGCATAAACTGTAGGTTTACAGGGAAATATGGCACTAGGCAAATGTCCATGGACCCACAATGATAATCCCAACTAACAATCTAAGCAATAGTGGAGAGGCTATTTTAAATTCAATTCCCCTGTAATGTGATTGATGACTACCTTATATGCCGTCCTAGAGATTTCATCCAGTAGATGACTGGAGCTGAAGAATGCACACAAATCTAAAGAATGCCCTGAACTCCTGGAATCCAGTTTCAGAAATGGTAGCATGATGAGCAAATGGGTCAATACCAGGCTGGAGAAACCTACAGAAAGAGCTGACCTGACCTAGTGGGAGCTCCCTGAACCCATTCTGACAACTGGGGAGCCATTATAGTACCATAATATTTCTTATGTCTATTTGACTAGATAATTATTTCCAATGCTTTGATATGAGGTAGTGACTGTGTTTATGTTGAACTGTGTTTCATATTTGCAGCAGGAGAGATCCTCTTTTCAATGCTATACAATCTACTAGCCTGTGTATTTTTTAAGTATATGATTTCCACTGATATTAAGAGATGTTAACGACATGTGATTGTTTTTTTTTTCTTTCTATGTATTTATTTTCATATTCTTATAACATCGGTCCTCTCCTCCTGCAATCTCTTCTTCCCCCAACCACTCATTTGTTACTTGGAGCTTGTAAGGCCTACTATAGAAAATATACTAAGTCAGACCTATTATCTAGTTGAGGCAGGACCAAGGAAACTCTCTCGCCACCATAATACTGTGTCGAGGCTGACCAAGGTATCTCCCAGGAGGATGACGGAAAGGGCAAGGAAAAGGCAGTTGCTAAATAAATCCATCTACACATTAAAAAATTCAGAAGACATCCACAAATCATGCTTGCATATTATAATATAGGATGCCATATCTAGAGCTATCGAAGTTTAAAGAATGAGCAATGTGATCAGTTGTACAAACCACATCCCAACACAAATTACAAAGAATCTGGCAGTAATAAGGTTATAGTCCAGAGATCTCAAAAGATAAAACTACCATTCTCTCAATAGATATCTATTTTTTAATGGCAACAAGTAAGACGGTTGTCTCAAAATGTAGAGATAAGTAATCTTATGAAAATGTCTCCTACTGAGACCTCCAAGATTCTCCATATGAATCAAAGACATTGTCAACAATAATGGTTTCATAGGATGAGGTTCATTCAGAAAGATTATATAATGTCTGCTGCCAGAGATGGGGTAGATTTTCCAATTTTTAATATTTGAATAAATAAATTTGAGGAAAAGGCAAGGAGGGGAAATCCTTCCACACATCAAAAATACAGAAGACAACCCAAAATCATGATTGCACATTAGAATGTAGGATGCCATATATAGTATTAGAGCTATGTAAGTTTAAAGACCAAACAATGATATCACTCACACAAACCACATACTGACACAAATTAAAAAGAATCTGAGATTTATGCAGATTATACTCCAATGTTCAGAAAACATAAAACTACTATTCTCTGGATAGAAATCTATAATTCAGTGAGAAGAGGTAGTACTTTGTCTCAAAATATAGAAAGAAGTAAAATTTTCAGATATGTGACATGAAAAATCTCCTATTGAGACCTCCAAGCTTGTCCATATGAATCAAGGACATTGTCAACAGTAGTGGTTTCATAGACTGAAGTATATATAGAAAGAATATGTAATGTCCTCTGCCACAGATTGGGTAGTCTTTTTCTCATGTAAAATCTCAAAATTAATCAAGTTGCCTCTGTAGGCTCATGATTTAAGGAATGGAAAATTCTTCAGTTATAAAATATATTAACTCAAGCAATCTACTAGAAATCTAGAGAAAATTATCAATTCTTGGTGCTTTTATGTGAGCATGGGTGCCGATTTTGTATTGTATTTTCTCTGTTTCATGTGTCTACCTGTTTGTCAAGGCATATGTCACTGTACACACATTGTGCAATTCTTTGAACCCATATCATGGGTCCAAGAAGCCACGTGAGCCTGAAATACAGTCTTATGATTGGATATTACGCTCCCCAAAGCAATATCCTTTGTATATCCTTGGACATCAGCATTCAATGCGGTGATTTTTCTCTCAGTGAAGTCTATGGTGGTTTAAAGACTATGGGTCAGAGATCGCCGATTCCAGGGCAGGTATGAAAAATTCAACTTTGTTTCACAAGAGAAAGCAGAAAAAAAGAGCCTCTCATTTTCTTTGCTGGGCAGATTCAGCAGTAATAAAAATTAACACAAGCCAGGATTGGATATGTGTTATTGTACAAGGGAGGAACTTCTCTGTGTCCACTTCATACATTCTCAGTAGAGCACTGAGATCCCAGCTACACAGAGACACAGCAAATATCCCTTGATGATCAGGGCAGTGGTGGTGCATGCCTTTAATGCCAGCACTCGGGGGACAGAGGCAGGTGGATCTCTTTGAGTTCACGACCAGCCTGGTCTAAAAGAACTAGTTCCAGGACATCCTCCAAAGCCACAGAGAAACCCTGTCTTTAAACATATAACAAAAAGTCCCTTGATGTTTTGGGCCTCTCTAAAACCTCTCCTTCCTGGGCCATCCCATGGTCTTCGTTATTGTGGCCTATAGTCGTGATGTTGAGGCCACACATTCCTATAGTGAAAAGTTAGTTTTGTGTAATATTTAGATTATTATGTGATTACAATATGCATCCGTCTGTTTGTGTGGACAAAATAGCCTCCATTTTATCCCTGAAACTTTTTTCTATTTTATAATATTTTACCAATATTACATCCATATTAAAAGTCAAAAAGTTGTTTTGATTAGTATTTCCCTGATGGCTAAGGATGTTGAGAACTTTTATGTGATCTTTCAGCCATTCTACATTCCTCTATTGAGAATTCTCTATTTCTGTACCACACTTTGTAATTGGATTATTTGGTGTTTTGGAAACTAGCTTCTTGAGTTCTTTGTAAGTTCTGGAGATGAGTCAATCTGTCAGATATGGGGTTGGTGAATATGTTTTCCCATTTTGTAGGCTGTCATTTTTTATTGCTGACTGTGTCCTTAGCCATACAGAAGCTTCTGGTAGTGTAGGGGGAAGAATGGAGGAGAGCAAAATAAGAGATTCCATCAGAGAGAGAGCCAGTATAGGTTTAAAGAGAAATCAGGCACTGGGGAAATGTTTGTAGATCTACAAGGATGACTCCTACTAACGATCTAAGCAACAGTGGAGAGGCTACCAGAAATGATATTGAGATTGATGAGTAACTTATATGCCAACATAGAGCCTTCATCCAGAAGCTGATGGAAGTAGAAGCATACACCAACAACTAAAAACTGAAATGAACTGAATTGGAATCTAGTTTCAAAAAAGGAATAGTAATGAGCACAGCAGTCAAGACCAGTCTGGTGAAACCCACAGAAACAGCTAACCTGATCAAGGAGAAAGTCATTGTCCCTAGAATGATACCTGGGTAACCAAAATAGTACTGATACAGACCCAATGACTGTGGGTGTGTGTGAGGAGGCCTTGGGAATCTATTGGGCCTCTTATAGTAGATCAGTACTTATCCCTGACATAGGAAGTGATTTTGGAGCCCATTCTACATGGGGGGGTACTCCATCAGCTTAGACGATGGGGGAGGACCTAGGCTCTATCCCAAAGGATATGACAGATTCTGAAGTGCACTGCTGGAAGACCTCACTCTCCATGGGGGGCAGAAATGGTATGGGATATGTAGGGCATTAATGGGGCGCAGGGAGGAACTAGAGCATATGGGATATATATCTAAGTGGTCATCGATCAGCCGGAATGGTATAATGATGCATTTACTTACATGTGTACTGGACTGAAGCCGTAGTAGTTTCCTGTGGTAAGACAGAAATAAAAATAATCAAAGCCAAACAGAGGCTTGTGCCTTCTGCCTAAGTCCAGGAGGATATGATGTGAGGTCATGCATGGGTGTGGTTGATTTAGAATTTGAAGATGTAATAGCTTGTGACAGACCAATCATAAGTGTTTCCTGGAAACTCTGATGGAAATCTGTCTCTGCTTTTCATGGGGCCAAGAAACAGGGAGCAAGTGAGATGCAGTTTTGCAATTGGGGATTTTAATATCCTTAGGTATGTGCTGTTGTACAACTTTTAATGTCATCAGACAATAGTGTTGAGTCTCCAATTTAGCTTATGACAAAAGTTTTGGGCATTTCCAAGCAACTGGAACAGTTAAACAACATGAGGGTACCTAATCTGACTAAATATACTGCATGAAGGACCTTTAGTAAATCTTTTATTATTACATTTTCTATTCCAAATGAAGTGAAAACCTATTGTGTATTCTCTATTTAGTTATGTACACCACTGAACTATAAAGAGTTTCCTTTAGAAGGCCTCATTGATTATGTAGCTTATATAGCTAGCAAACATGTAATATATAAAAATTGAATCATTTAAACTTTGATGGAATTTCTCTCAAGCATGCATAAAATCCCTGTAAGATTTGTCAGTTCAATATTTAGAAAGATTGGCACCCATGATTTTCGATATTACAGAGCCTATGCTTTTCAGATAGTCTCTGATCTTTGGTAAAATAATGGGTAACACATGAACAGCTATTACTTTAAGAAAGTGTTTGAATAAATAAATTCAAGGAAGGGCACAGAGGGAGAAATCCATAT
This sequence comes from Cricetulus griseus, assembly GCF_003668045.3. NCBI lineage: Eukaryota > Metazoa > Chordata > Mammalia > Rodentia > Cricetidae > Cricetulus > Cricetulus griseus. Next base: position 3,503,486 of record NW_023276919.1, read on the forward strand.
GCATAGGAAAAATTCGGAGGACATCACAAAATCATGTTTGCATATCTATCCATATTCAAAAAGGAACATTGTGATCACTTGTACAAACCAAACACAGACACAAATTAAAAAGAATCTGAGATTAACACAGATAATAACACAGAGCAGAATAGATAAAACTACAATTCACTGTATAGATATCTATTTTTTAATGAGAACAGTTAAGACTGTTGTCTCAAATTTAAGAGATAAGTAACATTTTCAGACATTGTCAATAGAAAAGTTTCCTGTTGAGTCCTCCATGCTTGGCCACATGATTCAAGGAAATTGTCAACAACAGTGGTTTCAAATTTGTCAATACCTTGCTGGAGAACCCCATAGAAACAGGTAACATCATCAAATGGGAGATCACAGACCTCCATCTGACAACTGGGAATCCTTCATAGTACCACAATGTTTGTTATGTTCATTTGATTGGAAAATTATTACCCAAACTTTGACTAGGAGGTAGTGTCTTTAATGTTGAAATGTGTTTCATGTTTGCAGCAGAAAGATAGATCCTCTTTTCATATACAATCTATTAGCCTGTGGACAAGGACATGTATCTGACACAAGTTTTGTATTTGGCACAAACGCTCATTCAACATCATATAATTCCACAGAATAAAGTCTCTGAAAAAGTTATTCAAAGGCTTTCTTTGGTAGATATACAATATCACTGTGTCTCAAGTTTCCATTGAAATTGTGGTTTATATAGCTAGGAAACATTTAACACAAAATAATTGAATCATTTAAACTTTGATGGAATATCTCTCAAAAATGTGTAAAATCCCCACAAGACTTATCAGGTAAAAATTTAGAAAGTCTGGCAGCCATGAATTTCCATATTACTGAGCCTATTCTTTTCAGGTACTCTCTGATCACAGGTAGAATAAAGGGTAGCACATGTACAGCTATTACTTTAAGCTGGTGTTTAACTAAATAAATTCAAGGAAATGACAAGGAGGGAGAAATCCATCTACACTTCCAAAAATTCGGAAGACATCCCAAATCATGGTTACATATATGATATAGGTTGCCATATATAGTATGGGAGCTATCCAAGTTCAAAGAAGGAACAATGTGATCACTTGTACTGACACATATTAAAAAGAATCTGAGAATAACACAGGTGATAGCCCCATCATTAGAAATGATAAAACTATCATTCCCTGGATAGATGTCTATTTTTTAGTGACAACAGGTGAGACTGTTGTATCAAAATGTAGAAAAGGAAACTTTTCAGACATTTGACATGGAAAACATCTCCTGGTGAGACCAACAAGTTTGCCCACATGAATCAAGGACATTGTTAACAATAAAGGCTTCATAAACTGAGGTTTATGTAGGAAGAATATGTAATGTCTTCTGCCAAAAAGGGTGTAGTATTATTCTAGGTAACAAACCAAAAATCTCAAAATTAATCCAGTTGCCTTTGTAGGCTCATGACTTAGGGAATGGAAACTTATTCTCGAGTAATAAAATGTATTCCCTGAACAAGTCTACTAGGAATCTCGAGAAAAGTATAAATTCTTGGTACTTTTGCAATGGAATATAGGTGAACATGTGTTCACTGTTATATTCACTGTTACTTTTGTATGCCTGTTTATCAAGACATATGTTACTGTCCAAACGTTGTCGAAATCTTTGCACACATATGATGGGTCCAAGCAGCCACATGAAGCTGAAATACAATGCTATCATTAGATGTTGTACTCTCCCCAAAGCAATATCCATTTTATATCCTTAGACATGCATTTAGGTGAGTTTTCTGTCATTAAAGCTATGGTGTTTTATAGAGGGTCGATCACAGTGAAGAATGCAGAATACAGGGAAGATGTGAAGAACTCCAAAATTGTTTAACAAGAGAAAGCAGAAAACAAAGCTTTCCAGTTTCGTTGGTGGCCGGATTTAGCAGTAAAGCAAATTATAGCAAGCCATGGTAAAGAGATAGATGAGTAACTTATATGCCACCCTACAGCGTTCATCCAGCATAGGATGGAAGTAGCAGACACCCACAGATAAACACTGTTCTGAACTGGAATCCATTTGCAGAGGAGTAGTGATGAGCTTAGGGGAACTACCAGGCTGGTGAAAACCACAGAAACAGCTGACCTGGACTAGGGGGAGCTCTCAGCCTCCAGACTGATCCCTGGGAATCCAGCATGGAACTCATTCCGAATCCATGAATATGGGTGTCAGTGAGGAGTTCTCAGATGTCTATCAGTGCTCTTGTAGTAGATCAGTACTTATCCCTAGCATAGGAATGGAATGTGGGAACCCTTTTCATATAGAGGGATACTCCCTCAGCCTATATGGTGGGGGAGAGCCTAGATCCCATGCCAAGTTATATAACAGACTCCAAAGACCAACCATGGAAGACCTAACACTCCCTGCAGAGCAGAATTGATATGGGATATGTAGGGTATTAGTAGGGCCCAGGGGAAGATGTGCGGTAGAGGGAACTGCAATTGAAATTTAAAACCACCATGTTTTCTAATTTATTTAAAAATAGAAATAAGCTAAAAAGCTAAAAATACAACAACTAATGCAACAAAATGTGTAAGTGAAACACCAGGAAGCCTTATACCTTCACAAATAGTACAAGCAAATTGGGGTTGTCTCCATTTTGAGAACTGCATCATAAGGGATACATTTAAGTGGTCATCAATCAACTGGAATGGTTTAATGATGCATTCACTTACATGTGTACTGGACTGAAGCCATAGTAGTTTACTGTGGGGAAGTAGAAGTAAAATTAGTTAGAGCCTGTGAGAGACTCCTGCCTTCTGTCTAAGTCCAAGAAGAAATAATGTGAAGTTTTAAGTGGGTGTAGTTGGTTTGAAATTTGAAGATGTAACAGATACCTACAGACACATCGTAAGTGTTTCCTGGCAACTCTGACAGAAAACTCTCTGCCCATATCATGGGCACTAGAAACAGGGAGCAAATGTGATGTAGTTTTACACTTGGGGATTTTAATATCCTAAGGTATGTGACATGGTACAACATTTAATATCACCATACAATGGAGTTGATACTCCATATGTTACAATGACAAAATGTTTGGGCATTTCCAAGCAACTGGAGCTGTTCAGAAACAGTCTATGAAGGACCTGCTCCAAATCTATTATTAGTAGATTTTTGTCTTCCTTAAGAAGTAAAAACCTATTGTGGATTCTCTATTTAGTTCAGTACCCCACCTTTTAATTGCATTATTTGTGTTTTGGTGACTAGCTTCTTCAATTCTTTGTATATTTTAGAAATCAGCCCTTGGCTAGATGTGGGTTTAGTGAAGATCTTTTCCCATTCTGTGGGCTGCTGTCTTTTCTTGCTGACTATGTCTTTTGCCTTACACAATCTTCTCAGTTTCAAGAGACCCCATTACTGAATTGACCATCTGAGTGTCTGTGCTACAGTTATGTTCAGGAAGTTGTCTGATATACAAATTCATTCAATGCTACCTCCCCATTACTATGCTAAGTGGTTCATGTGGCTGAATTTATATTGAAGTCTTTGGTCCATTGAGACTTTAGTTTGGTCAATAAAGGAATAAAATTTCTTAAAGATACTCAACATCCTTAGCATTTGGAGAAATGTAAATCATAACAACTCTGAGATATCATCTTACACCTGCCACCACAGAGAGTTTATGCTGGAGAGGTGGAGAATGGGCAACATTTCTCTGTTGTTGCTGGGAGTGAAAACTTGTACAACCATTTTGGCAGTCAGTATGGACTCTTTTCTGAAAATTCGGTATAAGTTTTCTTCACCATCTAGTAATTCTACTCTTTGCACATACCCAAAGATGTACATTCATACAACACCAACATCTGTAAAGCTATGTTCATAACAGCAGTGTTTGTAATAGCAAGAATCTGTAAACAACTAAGATGTCCTTCGACTAAAGGGGATGGATAAAGAAAATGTGATATATTTAATCAATGGGGTACTACTCACTGGACAAAAAAACTATGGAAACTGTCATGGTGTTTTTTCTTTAGACATTCTGGGCCTCCTGAAACTGACAAGATTCTGTAAGGCAAAAGACATAATCAACAAGATAAGACAGCAGTGCAAAGAATTGGAAAAGATCTTCACCAACCCCACATCTAGCCAAGGGCAAATTTCTAAAACATACAAAGAACTGAAGAAACCAGTCAACAAAACACCAAATAATCGCCCTCACTCACCACCGCCAGCCTGCTTCGCCTAGTGCCCTCCCGCAGCCACCCTGCAGAAATGCTTTGAGTACACACACTCCTTTGCCAGATGAGACCAGTGTCCTGGGCGCTGGCTCCTCATGGCACTTGGGCCTATGCCAAAGATGTAAAATGTGTTGCAAATGCTTGATCCTTAAAGCTTCAAGTTGTAGACCTTTTAGCCGATGCTGTAGCTGTTACAATGGGGCCAAAGGGAAGAACAGTGATTATTGAACATAGTTGAGGAAGTTCCAAAGTAACAAAAGATGGGGTCATTTTTACAAAGGCAATTGATATAAAGGATAAATACAAAAAATATCAGAGCTCAACTTGTTCAACATGATGGCAATAACTCAATTGAAGAGGCTGGGATGGCACTACCACTGCTACTGTTCTAGCACGTTCTATTGCCAAGGAAGGCTTTGAGAAGATTAGCAAAGGGGCTAATCCAGTAGAAATCTGGAGAAGTGTGATGTTGGCTGTTGATGCTGTAATTGCTGAACTAAAAAAACAATCAAAACATGTGACAACCCATGAAGAAATTGTTCAGGTTGCTACATTTTCTGCAAATGGACACATAGACATTGGAAACATCATATCTGATGCAATGAAAAATGTTGGAGGGAAAGGCGTCATCACACTGAAGGATAGAAATACCCTGAATGATGAATTAGAAATTATTGAAGGCATGAAGTTTGCAAGAAGATGTATTTCTCAGACATCAATAAGTCAAAAATGTGAATTCCAAGATGCCTATGTTCTGTTGAGTGAAAAGAAAATTTCTAGTGTCCAGTCCATTACACTTGATCCTGAAGCTAATGCTCATAGGAAACAAATGGTCATATTTGCTGAAGATGTTGATGGAGAAGCTCTAAGCTCACTGGTTTTGAACAGGCTAAAAGCTGGTCTTCAGGTCGTAGCAGGTAAAGCTCCAGGTTTTGGGGACAATAGGAAGAATAAGCTTAAAGATACGGCTATTGCTACTGGTGGTGAGCAATTTGGAGAACAGGGGCTAAAACTAAATCTTGATGATGTTCAAGGTCATGATTTAGGAAAATTTGGAGAGGTCATTGACCAAAAGATGATGCCATGCTTTTGAAAGGAAGTGATGACTAAACTCAAATTGAGAAACGCATTCAAGAAATCGCTAAGCAGCTAGACATCACAACTAGTGAATATGAAAAGGAAAAGCTAAACAAACACTTGCTAAACATTCAGATGGAGTAGCTGTGTTTAAGGTTGGAGGAACAAGGGATATTGAAGTGAAGTAGAAGAAAAACAGATTTACAGATGCTCTCAATGCTACAAGATCAGCTGTTGAAAAGGCATTGTTTTGGGAGTTAGCTATGCTCTGCCTCCATGCATCCCAGCCTTGGATTCCTTAAAGCCTTCAAATGAAGATCAGAAAATAGGCATAGAAATTATTTAAAGAGCACTCAAAATTCCTGCAGTGACAATTGATGAGAATGCAAGTGTTGAATAATCTTTGAGAGTTGAGAAAATTCTGCAGAGTTCCTAGGGAGTTGGTTAAGAGGCTATGCTCAGAGATTTTGTGAACATGGTAGAAAAGGGAATCATTGATCCAACAAAGGTAAATGATTCAGCAATTCTTAAACATTGGTTGGCTTGTTCTATGGTGTGTGTTTTCATTAATCATTTTATAAAATTTTTTTCTAGGTTGTAAGAACTGCTTTACTAGATTCTGCTGGGGTGGCCTCCTTGCTAACTTCAGAAGAAGCTGTAGTGACCGAAATTCCTAAAGAAGAGAAGGACCTTGGAATGTGCACACATGCCTTTAATCCTAGCACTTGGGAGGCAGAGGCAGGCAGATCTCTGTGAGTTCGAGGCCAGCCTGGTCTCCGGAGTGAGTGCCAGAATAGTCTCCAAAGCTACACAGAGAAACCCTGTCTCGAAAAACAAACAAACAAAAAAACAAAAAAAAAGACATTCGTACATTCCTGAAAAAAACACCAAATATTCCAATTAAACTTGGGGTACAGACCTAATAAAGAATACCCAATAGGTTTTTACTTCTTAAGAGAAAAATCTACTAATAAATGACTTGGAGTAGGTCCTTCACAGACAATATTTAGTGAGAGTAGGTAGCCTCATGTGTGTTAGTAGTTCCAGTTGCTTCAAAATGCACAGACCTTTTGTCATAGGCTCATGTGGATGTTCTACTCCATTGGATGGTGATATTAAAAGTAGCACATGGGTATATGCCTTAAGATATTAAGATCCCCAAGTAAAAACTGCATCTCAGATGCTCTCTGTTTCTTGGGCCCATGATATGGGCAGTGAGATTTCTGTCACACTTGCCAGGAAACACTTATGATCTGTCTGTCACAATCTCTTATATTGTCAAATACTTAACCAAGCACAATCACCCATGACCTCACATATCCTCCTGGACTTAGACAGGAGGCACAAGTCTATCTCAGGTATAAATATTTTTACTTCTGCTGTCCCACAGTAACCTACAATGACTTCAGTTCAGTACACAGGTAAGTAAACCCATCAATATACCATTCCAGCTGATCAGCTGATTGATGAACACTTAGATACATCCCATATGCTGCAGTTCCCAAATGGAGACAACCCAAAGTTTCTTGTAAGTATTAGGAAGGTTTAAGATTCCTGGTTTTTCACTCATACATTTTGGTACATTAGTTGTTGTACTTTTTAGGTTGCTTTCCTATATATTTATTGTATTAGAAGCAACATTGTTTTACATGTCAATCCCAGTCCCCTCTCCCTCCCCAACTCCCTTGCCCCCCACTATAATGCTATCTATTCCATAAGATTTCTGCTGCCCAGCAAGAGTGAAGTCTTCCTCTCGGGTGGGACTTCAGTGTCTGTCATATCCTTTGGGATAATGCCTAGGCCTTTGCCTGCAGTGTAGACTGAGAGAGCATCACCCTATGTGGAATGGGCTCCCAAACTCCATTGCTATGCTAAGGATAAGTACTGATCTACTACAAGGGGCCATATAGATTTCTCAGGCCTCCTCACTGACACCCACATTAATGGGGTCTGATTCAGTTCCATGCTGGTATCCCAGTGATCATTGCCCCTGTTCAAATCAGCTGGGTATTTTGGTTTTACAAGCCTGGATTTTGACCAATTTACTCATGACACCTCCTTCTCTGTAACTGGATTTTAGTTCAGTTCACTGTTTAGCTGTGAGTATCTGCTCATATTTCCATCAGTTGCAGGATGAAGGCTATAGGATGGCATATAAGTTAGTCATCAATCTCATTATCAGGAGAGGGCATTTAAGGTAGTATCTCCACTGGTGCTTAGATGATTAGTTAGTGTTATCCTTGCAGCTCTCCATACATTTCCTTGTGCCTCACTCCTCTTTAAACTCATACTGGCTCCCACTGTGATTGTATCTCTTAATTTGCTTTCTCTATTTTCCCCTATAAAACCAGCAGCATTTGTAAGGCAAAAACACACTCAGCAATACAAAAAGGCAGCCCACGGAATGGGAAAAGATATTCACCAACCCCATACTTGACAGAGGAATGATTTACATAATTTACAAAGAACACAGGAAGCTGGGTTCCAAAGCATAAAAAAATCCAATTAAAAATTGGGGTACAGAAAGAAAATCCCAAGTTCAACAATCCCTAAAACAAAATATTCAAGAAATATGTGATACCATGAAAAGACCAAACCTAAGAATGCTAGGTATAGAAGAAGGTGAAGAAATCTAACTCAAAGGCAAAGAAGACATATTCAACAAAATCATAGAAGAAAACTTCCCCAACCTAAAGAAAGACCAACAAATGAAAGTACAAGAAGGCTAAAGGACTTCAAAAAGACTGAATCAAAAAACATGTCTCCTCTATTTTCTGCTCCCTACTATTACACATAGTAATCAAAACACCAAACATACAGAATAAAGAGAAAATATTAAGAGCAGCAAAGGAAAAAAGACAAGTAACATATAAAGGGAATCCTATCAGAATTACACCTGACATTTCCATGGAAAATCTGAAAGCCAGAACATCCTGGATAGATATTCTACCTACAGTAAGAAACCACGGATGCCAGCCCAGACTACTATACCCAACAAAGCTTTCAATCAACATAGATGGAGAAAAGAAGATATTCCATGAGAAAACCAGATTCAAACAACACATATCCACCAATCCAGCCCTACAGAATATTCCATAAGGAAAACTGCAACCCAAGGATTTAACTAAAACCAGAGAAATATAGGCAATAGATAATCCTAGTTTACCAACAGCCAAAAGGAAAAAAGGGATAGAATCCCACACATAATTTCACCACCACTGCCAAATACAAAACAAGAATGAACAACCAATGTTCATTAATATCCTACAACATTAATGGTCTTAACTTGCCTATAAAATAAGGTACATTTACACAATGGAGAACTACTTAGTGGAAAAAAAACAATGGAATCTTCAAACTTGCAGGAAAATGGTTGGATCTAGAAGAAACCATTCTGAACGAGGTAACCCAATCGCAAAAAGATAAACATGGTGTGTACTTACTCATGTGCGGATTTTAGGCATAGAGTAAGGCTTCGAGCCTACAATCCACACTGCCAAAGATGCTAATAAACATTGATGTCCCTAAGAGAGACATACACGGTCCCTTGGAGAAGGGGAGAGGTTCAATATCTGCTGAGCAAATTGGGAGCACCGGAAGAGGGGGGAGGGAGCTAGGAGAATGAGAAGGGAAGAGGAAGAGGGATGCCGAGGACATGAGGGAGCAGAAAATATGAGTCAGGGGAAGAATACACAATAACACTAACGGAAATATCATAATAGAGGGAGACATTTTTGGTTTACAGAGAAATCAGGCACTAGGGAAATGTCTGGAGATCTACAAAGATGACACCAACTAACTATGTCAGCAACGGAGGACAGGCTACCTTAAATGCCCTTCCCTGATAATGAGATTGATGATTGACTTATATGACTTCATCCATCAGCTGGTGGAAGTAGAAGAAGACACCCATAACTTATCATCGATCAGAATTGGAACCCAGATTCAGAGAAGGACCAGTGAAGAGCACAGATGTCCAGAACATGCTGGTGAAACACACAGAAACAGCTGAACATCAGGGAAATCATGCTCCCCAGTCTGATAGCTGGAATACCAGCATGGAACTGATCCAGACCCCAGGAACATGGGTTTCTGTGAGGAAACCTCAAAAATCTATGGGACCTCCTGTAGAAGCCCAGTGTTTATCCCTACCATAGGTGTGGACTTTGGGAGCCCAGTCCATATAGAGGAATACAACTGGAGTGTGCCTCGGCCCTACCCCAAAGGAAACGATAACCTCTGTTGACACCGTATGGAAGGCCTCATCATCCAGGGGGAGCAGAAAGACATGTGACAGATAAGGTCTTAATTGTGAGGGCAGGTAGGGCAGGACATGTGGGAGAACGGAAAGGGGAGTGTCATCTAAAACAATCTTGTTTCTAATTGAAATAAAAAAGTTGAAAAAAAGACACAGATTAGCAGAATGGATAAGAAGACAGAATCGATCTTTCTGCTGCATACAAGAAACACACCTTAAATTCAAAGACAGATGGTACCTAAGAATTAAACGTTGGGAAAAGATTTTCCAATCAAATGGACCCAAAAAGACAAGCAGGGGTAGCAATCCTAATATCCAACAAATTAGACTTTAAACTAAAATCAGTCAAAAGAGATGAAGAAGGTCATTTCCAACTCATCACAGGAGAAATCCATCAGGATGAAGTCTCAAATACAAAGGCATGATTCTTTACAAAGTAGCATTACTAAAACTCATATCAAACATTAAACCACACACACATATAGTGGGAGACTTCAACACCCCACTCTAACCACTGGACAGGAACACCAGACAAAAATTTAACAAAGAAACAAAGGAACTAATAGAAGTTATGGCCCAATTTGACTTAACAGGTATTTATAGAACATTTCATCCAATCACAAAACAATATACCTTCTTCGCAGTGCCACATAGAACCTTCTCTAAAACTGAACACATACTTGGTAACATAGCAAACATCAACAGATACAAAAATTGAAATATCTACCTGTATCTTTTCAAACCACCATACTTTAAAGTTAGGATTCAACAACAGCGTGAATTGCAGAAAATCTACAAAATCATGGAAATTAAGTAACACCCAATTGCACAACTCTTGGTCCCAGGAAGAAATAAAAGAAGAAATTAAAGATTTCCTAGAATTCAATGAGAATGCAGACACAACATACCCAAACTCATGTGAAACTTTCAAAGCAGTGATAAGAGGAAAGTTCACAGCACTAAGTAACCACATTAAGAAAGCAGAGAATAATCACACTAGAGAATATAAACACAACTGAAAGCATTAGAACACAAAGGGGCCAATACACCCCGAGGAGTAGATGCCAGGAATTAATCAAATTGAGGGCTGAAATCAATAAAATGGAAACTAGGAGAACAATACAAAGAATCAATATATCGAAGAGTTGGTTCCTCGAGAAAATCAACAAGATAGACAAACCTTTATCCAAACATACTAAACAGCAGAGAGTTAAAATGCAAATCAATAAAATCAGGAATGAAAAAGGGGGACATAAAAATGGACACTTAGAAAATTTAGACAATCTTCAGGTCATACTTTGAAAACCTCTACTCCACAAAATTGGAAAATTTAAAGGAAATCAACAATTTTCTGGACAGTATCACTTACCAAACTTGAAAGAAGAACAGATAGGCAACTTAAACAGACCTATAATCTAGAAGGAAATAGAAGTAGTCATCAAAATTCTCGAACCAAAAATGCTCCAGCTAGGTTCAGTATAGAATGATACCAGAAATTCAAAAAAGAGCTAATACAAATTCTCCTCAAAGTTTTCCACACAATAGAAACAGAAGCGTCATTGCCTAGCAATTTTCATGAGGCTTCACTTTCCTTGATAACCTAGTGACAAATAGACACAACTAAGAAAGAGAACTACAGACCAATATCCCTCATGAACATTAATGAAAAATACACAATACAATACTGGCAAAGGGAACCCAAGAACACATCAGAGAAATCATCCACCATGATCAAGCAGGCTTCATCCCAGTGTTGCAAGGATGGTTCAACATACAAAAATCCATTAATGTAATCCATCATATAAACAGATTCAGGGAAAAAAAAACGACATGATCATTTCAATAGATGCCAAAAAACCCTTTAACAAAATCCAACATCCCTTCATGATAAAGGTCATGGAGAAAAAAGGTATAATAGGAATGTACCTTAATACAATAAAAGCATATACAGCAAGCTCACAGCCAACATCAAATTAAATAGAGAGAAATTCAATGCATTTCCACTAATATCCGGGACAAGACAAGGCTGTCCTCTCTCTCCATACCTCTTCAATATTGCCCTTGTAGTTCTAGCTAGAGCAATGAGACAACAATAGGAGATCAAGGGAATACAAATGAGAAAGGAAGAAGGCAAACTCTCACTGTTTGCAGATGATATGAGAGTCTACATGATTGACCTGAAAACCTCTACCAGGGAATTCCTACAGCTGATAAACCAACTGGAAGGATGCAAGATTAACTCAAAAAATCTGTAGCCCTCCTAAATACTGATGACATATTGGTGGAGAAAGAAATGAGAGAAACATCACATTTTACAATGCTGCAAACAACATAAAATACCTTGGGGTAATGCAAACCAAAAATCTGAAAGACCTGTACCGCAAGAATTTTTAATCTCTAAAGAAAGAAATTAAAGAAGATATCAGAAAATGGAAAGATCTCCCATGGTCTTGGATAGGTAGGATCTACATAGTAAAAATGGCAATCTTGCCAAAAGCAATCTAAAGATTCATTGCAATCCCCATCAGGATCCCAAAACAATTCTTCACAGACTTTGAAAGAACAACTGTCAACATTATATGGAGAAAAAAAAAAGACCCAGGATAGCCAAAGCAACATTGTACAATAAAGGAACTTCTGGAGGCACCAGCATCCCTGACTTCAAGCTCTATTACAGAACTGTAGTCCAGAGCACAGCTTCGTACTGGCACAAAAAAAAGACAAGTAGATTAATGGAGTATAGTTGAAATCACAGATATTAACCCACATACTCAAAACAAATGATTTTTGACAATCTAAATTTTTATGATAGAATAGAAATAACATCTTTATCAAATGGTGAAGGTATAACTGAATGCAGGATTGTAAAGACTGCATATAGAACCAAGTCTATCCTTAAGCACAAAACTTAAGTCAAAATGGATCAAAGATAACAACATAAATCCAATGAACCTATTAGAAGACAAATGGAAGATACCCTTAAATTAATTGGTACAGCAGACAACTTCCTGAACATTACACCAGTAGCATAGACACTGAGACCAACAATTGATAAATGGGACCTCCTGAAACTGAGAAACTTCTGTAAGGCAAAGGACACAGTCAGCAAGACAAAACGGCAGCCCACAGACTGGGAAAATATATTCACCAACCCAAAAACTGACAGAGGGCTGATCTCCAAAATATACAAAGAATTCAAGAATCTTGTCTCCAAAACACCAAACAATCCAATTAAAAAGTGAGATGCAGAACTAAATAGACAATTCTCAATAGAGCAATCTAAAATGGCTGAAAGACACATAAGAAAGTGTTCCACATCCTTAGCCATCAGGAAAATGCAAAATAAAACAACTCCGAGATACCAGCTTACTAATGTCAGAATGGCCAAAATCAAAAACACCTATGACAGTTTATGCTGGAGAGGGTGTGGAAATAGGGGAACACTCTTCCACTGATGGTGAGAGTGCCAACTCATACAGCCATTTTGGAAATCTGTACAGCAATTCCTCAAGAAACTAGGAATTAGTCTACCACAAGGTCCAGGAATTACACTCTTGTGTGTTTACCCAAAAGAAGCACATTCATACTATAAGGACATCTGTTCAACTATGTTCATAGCAGCACACTATTTGTAATAGCCAGAAACTGGAAGCAGCCTAGATGCCCCTCACTGAAGATTGGATACAGAAAATCTGGTACATTTACACGATGGAGTACTACTCAGCAGAAAAAAAAAACACCAATGGAATCTTGAAATTTGCAGGAAAATGGATGGAACTAAAGAAACCGTTCTAAGTGAGGTAATCCAATCACAAAAAGACAAACTTGGTATGTCCTCACACGTATTTGGATTTTAGACACAGACTAAAGGATTACCAGCCTACAATCCACACTGCCAGACAAGCTATTAAACAAGGAGGACCTTTAATGAGACATACATGACCCCCTGGAGAAGGGGAAAGGGTCAAGATAACCTGAGCACATTGGTTCACTGGAATAGGGGGAGGGAGCTTGGAGAAAGAGAAGAGGAGAAGACGAGGGGTGCAGACTACATGAGGAAGCAGAAAGTTTGAGTCAGGGAAAGATTAGAAGATAACAAGAATAGAGATACCATAATAGAGGGTTTACAGAGAAATTAGGAACTAGAGAAATGTCTCTAGATTTACTAAAATGACACCAGCTAACAATCTAAGCAACAGAGGAGAGACTGCCTTAAATGCCCTCCCCTGATAATGAGATTGATGGCTGACTTATGTGCTGACTGATAGCCCTCAACCAGCAACTGGTGGAAGTAGAAGCAGACACACACAACTTATCAGTGAGCTGATATGGAATCCAGTTGCAGAGTAGGACGAGTGAAGAACAAAGGGGTCCAGACCAGACTGGTGAAAACCACAGAAACAGCTGCCCTGAAGATCAGGGAGCTGTTGGTCCCCAGTCTGATAGCTGGGATACCAACATGGGACTGATCTACAACCCAGGAACATGGGTTTCAGTAAGGAAACATTGGAAATCTACCGGACGTCCTGTAGAAGTTCAGTACTTATCCCTAGCATAGGTGTGGACTTTGGGAGCACATTCCACATAAAGGAATACTCCATGAGCCAAGACACATGGGTGTGGCCTTAGGCCCTATCCCAAATGAAATGACAGACCCTTATGACATCTTTGGAAGGCCTCACCATCAAGGGGGAGCAGAAAAAATATGTGATAGTTATGGTTTTATTTGGGGAGGGTGGGGGAGGAGGGGAGGGAGAGGGAACTGCGATTGTCATGTAAAACAATCTTGTTTGTAATTGAAATAAAATATGCAGAAAAATAAAATGGGTTACAGAACTAAATAGATAATTCTCAATAGAGGAATCTAAAATGGCTGAAAGACATATAAAAAAGTGCTCTACATTCTTTGCCATCAGGGAAACACAAATGAAAACACATTTTTAGCTTTTAATGAGGATGTCATATTCTTAAAAATTTATACTAATGGAAATTACATTTAGGGAGAAAATCAAGGATTTTTGTCTACACAAACTCATGGAGGAATATTATAATCACATGAAAATCTAAAAATTATTAAAAACTTACTTTTCACAATGGAAGTGTGCGACCTCTAAGTCAAGAGTATAGGCCACACTACTGAGGTCATTTGAGATCCCAGGAAGGAGAGGTTTTAGAGGGGCCAGAAACATCAAGGGACACTCAATATGATTCTGTGTAGATGGAATCTCAGTTCTCTACTGAGAATGTACGAAGGGGACACTGAGCCGTTCCTCCCTTGTACATTAAATCATATAGAATCCTGGCTTGTTATAATTTGCTTTGCTGAAAGGAACAGGCAGGCGGTGTTTTCTACTTTCTCTTGTGAAACAATTTTGGAGTTGTTCAAACCTGGCCTGGAATCTGCACTCATCACTGAGGTCCATAGACTTTAAAACAGCATAAGCTTTAATGACAGAAAACTCTCCTCAATGCATGCTGATTTCTAAGGAGGTACAATGGATATTGCTTTGGGGAGAACAAAATACTCAATAATAATACTGTATTTCAGCGTCGATTGGCTTCTTGCACACATGATATGGGTTCAAAGAATTCCACAATGTTGTACAGTGATATATGCCTTGGCAAAAAGGCAGACACATGTATCAGTGAATATAGGATACAAAATTGACACCCAGGCATATATTCCATTTTAAATGCACCAAGAAGTGTTACTTTTTTCTAGATTCCTGGTAGATTTGTTTGGGGAAAACATTTTATAATTCAAGAAGAGTTTGCATTCCCTTAGTCATGATCCTGCAGAGGCCCCTTGATTTATTTTGTGATTTTCTGTGAGATACCTGGTAAAAGACTAAGACCTTTGTGGCAGGAGACATTATCTAAAAGTATTAGCTGTCCATGTTCTACTCATTTTTGTACCTGTGAGCAGAGACTGTCTGAAAAGCATAGGCTCTTGAGTCTGGAAACACCCCACTCTTCCTTCCTGATCAGCCGGCCTGACCCTTTCCAAGCTGAGTGTACCCTTTGCTCTTGCTGACTCCTGTCCAAAGTCCCAATCAGCCCTGATCTCTCTGGGCCTGATCCTGCTTGGAGTGGACCCGCCCAGCCAGGAGGAGCTCCCTGAGTCTGGAAACACCTCACTCTTCCTTCTCACTCTGTCAGCCTGATCCCTAACGAGGCCTAACCCCTACCGAGTGACGAGACTACCAGGAGAGGCAATACCATCCAGAGATTCAGACATAGAAATCCTGGCCCACACACCACAGCGTCACAAGAATAGCTATAGAGACCCCACCTACACCCACTAGAAGAAGACATGGGAAGAAGAAGACAGAACAAGAACACACTCAACAGCAGAAAGACCAATATGACACCACCAGAATCTAGGGACTCCAAACCAGGAAGATCTGAAAAGCCCAACACAAAGGATGAAGAAGAGATGGACCTCAAAAATTATCTCAGGAAGGTGATAGAGACCTTTAAAGAGGAAACAAGAAAATCCCTTAAAGAAATAGAAGAAAAAACAAGCAAAAATCACATGAAATGGAGGAAAAGACAAACTAAAAATATTCAAGAAATAAATCTCTTAAAGAATCTAAAGAAAGGCAAGAAAAAACAACCAAACAAGTGAAGGAAACACTCGAAACAGTTCAAGGCATGAAAGCTGAAATAGTCACAATAAATAAAACACAGAATGTGGTGATGCTGGAAATAGAAAGGCTGGATAAACGATCAGGAATTGAAACTGCTTATTCTAGAGTTTTTCATATCTCCTACTGGCTTGTCTTGCTAATCTGAGCTCAAAAATTTATTTTGTGAATCTCCTCATTCTACATAGTTATTATTACATTCCTTATCTATATAACTCATTTTTATCCCTACCTCCCTTGTCATTCCTACCACCTCTTTCAATATACCATGAATGCCATTGAAACATTTTAGTTTGCTGAGAGAAAAAGTTTCCCACAGGCCTTGTCTCAGGACAAGGAAATTGGCCCCAACCCGAGGGCAGACAAACAATGCTTTTTGGGTCACACCTGGCCTACAGACAACCGGGGACTTTTCAGGGTACATTCTGTGGTTTTTCCTTTGTAGAAAAGCATGTCACACCTGGGTGACTACTCTAACATGACTTCATACTTTGTAATCAATCACTTTGTGCCTATTGCCTGTATGCTCATCTGCATTTTTTCCTATATAAGGAGCTTATATCCCATGCTGGGGTGTGCAGCTTTCCCGATATTGCGGACACATGAATGTGCATGCATTCAATAAAGCCTCTCGCTTTTGCAGCTCTCAGTATTGTTTCTGAGTCTTGGGGGCTCCTTGGGACCCTGTGTCCCTTAAGGGTCTAGGGTCTATAATTGGCGAGTCAGCCAAGAGGTTAGAGGAGACCCCAGACTCATTACCTCGACTCAGAGGAAGTAAGTACCGCTGGCTTATTTTGATTTATGTTTTCTGTTTGTCTGTCTATTTGGAAACCCTGTATAGACTATGCAGGCTTTGTAGGGACACACAAGGTAGACTGATGAGTCACTCCCTTGCGAGTCTGCCCCTGGCGGATGCTCCATGGGGAGTTTGGGTGGGCCCAGGAGGAGCAGGCAATCCTCGTCCCTAGTAGCGGACACTGCAAGTCTCTGCAGTCTTTGAATTTGTGGTTGCAGTTTAGCATGGTTTTGCAGCCTTGCAGCCTGACTGTATGTCTCGATGTTTGTCTGTTTGTCTCTTTTTGTTTTTCACCATCTGACCACCATGGGACAAAAAATAACAACCTCCATAAGTTTGACTCTAGACCCATGGGGAGACGTTTGGGACTGAGCCTGTAACCAGTCCCTGGATATCAAAAAGAAAAAAGAAAAAAAACTGGCAAACTTTCTGCAGTTCCAAATGGGCAACATGTAATGTTGGCTGCCTCCAGACGGTTCTTTTAATCTTAAGATTATTTTACAAGTAAAAGAAAAATGTTCGATTCTGGATCCCACGGAAACCCTGACCAGATTTGTCTAAGATGGGGATGTCTAAGAGAATAAAAAAAAAAGAACAAAAAGTAATAAAAATTAAAAGAGGGTCAAAAGAAAGTCGTAAAAATGTCAGAGAAAATGTAAACTGCATTCTATGGGTTCTCATATCTATTTGTAATAATAATATGGGTTAAAAATTTTGACCACACCAGGTTAATTTTGTTTAAAAATTTTATTTATGTCCCCACCCCACCCCCAAAATTATGTATACTTGTTAAAAGGTTCTATCAGTGTTTTCTGGTTTAAACATAAATTTTATTAGAAGCCAAAAGCCAAAACAAAAATGGTTCAAATATTTTTGCTGTCTAATGCCAACATCAGCCAGTCATTTATGGACATAGCTCAGAATTTATCTCTGAGCTCCAGTCATTAAATTTGTGTTATCGGGAATTCAGATATCTTTTTAATATAGATAATATTAAAACTGTTTCATGGTTAAATCTGTCAAAAAGTTAAAACAAGTAACACTGGAAATTGACAACATAAATTTAATAGTCACCCAGATGATAATGATTTTAAACACTTCAAGGGTGCTTTATTTTTGATATTCTTACAAACAGACATTAAACGATTTTTAATTGTTCAAATTTATAAGGTTATAAGATATTAATGCTTCTGTTATATTATTAATATTTGTGCTTAAATCAAAAGAGCTAAAATTTAAGATCACAGCAATAATTTGCATATGTTAATAAAAAAATTGAGCTGTATATTTCTTATGGTACATTAAGACAATGACATAAGTTTAACAAAGGGCTTAAAATAACCGCTAAGCCCATGGGTCTCAATTCTTTAGAATTTTAAAAACAAAACTCTTTTATAAAGGTAGCCTAGGACAACCTGTATATCAGATGTTTACATTGATAAAGGTAAACCTGATAATATAAAGCCTTAGTTTTATAAAAGCTGCTAACCTATTATAAGATATTAAAAAATGTAAGTTACTAGCCATTCTTATAAATTAACAAGTTGCCAGATTTACCTAGGCATACTTCAAATACTACAGAGATCTGTAGAACATGGCATTTAAAATGCTAACTAAAAAAGTTTATAATATCAGAGATTTTCAGATTCTGATAGTGACCCAACATCACTAAAGAAGATTATGGGGCTCCATTGACTGTGACAATGCTGACCAGTGAGCATGATGCTCAGATGCTACACCTTCTGCCAGGAAGGACTGGGCTCAGACTGTGGACAGGCTGCAGGACAGTGGAGAATTGATTGTACCAATTTTGCCTAGACAAAATAAGGTCAGTCTTCCATTTCCCTCTTCCATGGAGAGAAAAAGCTCTCACTTTATGAACCTGGTAAAGATTTACATATGCCCCAACACTATTGAGATTTGGGTATGGCTAATTTTATATGGACTGGAACCTGTCGTTTTTAATAGTTTCAAAAACTGCATAAAATTTATCATTCTCAGATCTCTGATAATATTAATGGTTAAACTATAGCCATCTTAATAGCTCATTTAATAAAATTCTGATAAGCTAATAAAACCAACCACCTACTGTTCAATCACAAGCTCAATGTATTTAGATTTATTTAGTTGTCATCTTATAAATATAAATATAAATATAAATCTTATAAATATAAATATAAACTTAAAGGGCTTTTCATGAGGCCAAAGACACCTCTGTCCAATCTGTACCTGACTCTCTAGACAGAAGAAAAATGTACAAGCTTCTAATCCAAATCTACAGTTTTTGTTAAACTCAAAGTTATAAATATGTTTCTGCCCTTGTGCAAATACCCATTATCTGCTTTTTCTGCAATGTAGATTTCAATACAGATTGGTAATGATAAAATGTCTAAAATTTCTATGTCCTATTATATAATAAAGTCCATATAGTCTTCAGAGGTTCAAAAGTCATAAAGCTTAGGTCCACTTTCCACACATAAGAAAAGGACTCCAGATGAGTACAACATCTGTTATCCCATCTATTTGTACCTGAGGAGGAGATTTTCTCCTTTGTCTTGGAATTCCTTTAATTCTTGATCACTAGAAATATGGGCCTAAGAGTTCCAATAAGATACATAAGTTTTAACTTTGGTTCCCAGTTTAAATATGCCTCAACAGATTTCCACTTCTGGCAGAAGAATATCAGTTGCTGACTACAGCCTGCTCCTAAAGACTGCAAGCCCTGGACTTGCTGTGGATGTGAACCAGTCCAGCTGATATGGACACCCCCTATCTCTGAAACAGAGTCTGCCAACCATAAGCTCCTGATGGATTCCCCATTGCCTAAATTCCCTTCTTTGCTTTTGACTAGCATTGCAGCCCTCTTGCGTCCCTAACTTTGTCTCAAAGTCAGCAGTAAGTAGCATAGGAAAGAATACTTTGCCCATCTTCCTGGTAAAAATGCTAAGTCAAAAAAACTCCTTTGCATGAGGGAAATGCTTGTCCATTACACAAGCCCTAGTTCTTACCCAGCAATATCAGGCTCTTAAGGAACAAGAAGGACCTAAGTTTTAGGATTAAAACCTCACAAAAAGAAATGGAGTAATGAAAGATTTTAGTTTGCTGAGAGAAAATGTTTCCCACAGGCCTTGGGCCAGGACAAGGATTGGCCCCAACCCAAGGGCAGACAAACATTCCTTTTTGGGTCACACCAGGCCAACAGACAATCGGGGACTTCTCAGGGTACATACTGTGGTTTTTCTTTTGTAGAAAAGCATGTCACACATGGGTGACCATTCTAACATGAGTTCATACTTTTTAATCAATCACTTTGAGCACCTTGCCTGTATGCTGATCTGCATTTTTTTCCTATATAAGGAGCTTACACCCCATGCTGGGGTGTGCAGCTTTCCTGATATTGCTGACACCTGAATGTGCATCTGTTCAATAAACCCTCTTGCTTTTAGAGCTCTTGGTCTGGTTTCTCGGGGATTCCTCCTGACCCTGTGTCCCTTAGGGGTCTGGGGACTTTCACCATAAAAAGTTGTTTTTTTAGCCTCTCTCATATCCTGTATCACTGACAAATTGCTGCCAATTGAATCTGTCTCAAATAAATACTTAGATATTATATTAATTTATTTTTAGACCTCATTCTCTCAGAAAGAACAGTAATTAGACATGTATTTTAATCAACATGATACTTATATTCATGTATTTTATTTGAAGGATGCAATTTTCAAATAGTCGAAGCAGATATTTATGTAAAATAATAATGGTGATGATATCTAACACTTATTGGATGATTATGAGATACCATCTTATCATCATAACTATTAAAATAAGCCTTAAAGTAGCCACCATGATTGTTTATATTGCATAGATAAGGAAGTTGAGGCTCAGAGTTAAGACAGAGTTTAATAGTTATGATTACTAATAAGTTATACAGATTTATCAAAGCTTTCTAACTATGTATTTACAAGTAGAAAGTCCAAAAAAAGGCCCAAATCCTCTAAAGTTGATGGGCACTAGCTGAATATTATTTTTAAATTTATTAGTTCAAATTAGAAAGAAGCCTGCTTCACATGTCAATCACAGCTCTCTCTCCCTTTCCCCCTCTCCTGCCCCCACCAACCTCCTACCCCAGACCCCCTCTGCTCTCAGGGAATTACCAAAGTCTGTCATGTCATCAGGGGTAGGGCCTAGGCCTTCCTCCACTTGTGCAGGCTTAGACAGTTTCCCTCCATATGGGATGGGCTCCCAAAGTCCTTTCCTAAGTCAGGGATAAATAATTTTCTGCTACCAGAGGCACCATAGAGTGCTGAGGCCTCCTCACTGATATCCACGTTCAGGGGTCTGGATCAGTCACTTGCTGAAAACCTGAAATTCGCAGGCAAATGGATGGAACTAGAAGAAACCATCCTGAGTAAGGTAACCAGTCACAAAAAGACAAACATGGTGTGGACTTATTCATATATGGATTTTAGACATTGAGCAAAGTATTAACAGCCTACAATCCACACCACCAGAGGAAGTAAGAAACAAGGAGGACCCCAAGAGAAGAATGCATGGTTACCCAGAGAAAGGGAAGGGAACAGGATCTCCTGAGCTAATTGGTAGCAGAGGGGGTTGGGGAGAGGAAGCTGGGAGAGAGGGGGAGAAGAGGAGGGGAGAGGAGGAAATCAGGGAGCAAGAAGATTGAGGGAATCTTCGAAGGGAATAATAGAGGAGAGCAGGATGAGATATACCCTAATAGAAGGAGCCATTATAGGTTGGAGGAGAAATCTGGCACTAGGGAGATTTCAAGTGTTCTAAAAGGATGACACCAACTGATAATCCAAGCAATAGTGGAGAGGATAACCTAAATACGGTTCCTGTATAATGGGCCTGAGCAGAGGCAGACACCCTCTAGCTGAACATTTTAAGAACCTTTTTGCCACTGTTCTCAAAGCAATCAGATGAATCTGCAGGTGAGTAATGAAGACCAAGAATCTCATTTTCAGGTAACATTGACCTAAGCAAGCTTCTGTTCACTTCTAGTACAAAATCACTTTGTTAAGCATACTAGACAAATAAGAGATACGTTAGGAGATACATTAAGTCCATGCCAACTAGGAATCACTGTAGTAAATTATCTTTCCTTCAGTCTTGGCTTTCACATTTAGCTATCCATATTTTAAAACTCTTCAAGCTAGAAATACACTCTCATCTAGTATCTGCCATTCTGCAGCACTGGATCATTTGATTAAAAGGAAACATTATGTTCATCCCAAGAAAAAAAGGTCAATGAAAGGGACTTTTCATGGTTATATGCTCATCACTTTATTTGGAAGAAACTACCATGTCTTAGACAGGATTTAAATGTCAATAACAAAGTAGAATCTGTAAGTCATGCAGGAATCATTACTCTAAAAATAAAAAAGCCTTGTCATTTCACTAAAATTCATACTGAACACAAAGTGAAGCTCTGCATTTTAACCAAACACTTCTACATCTACTACGTAACAATCCTCTTTACTATCCTGACAAATTAGCATCCAGAGACACACCACTTTTTAGAGGAAATATAGAAGAACAGATAATCCTCTGGTCCAAAAGGAAAAAAGCTACAATTCAACCAAATTGGATCTGGTTCGTGAATATGAAATCCTTCCTTTACACACACACACACACACACACACACACACACACACACACACGCACGCACGCACGCGCACACACACACACACACACACACACACATATATATATATATATGTATATATATATATATAGAGAGAGAGACAGAGACAGAGACAAAGACAGAGAGGAGAGAGACAGAGAGACAGAGACAGAGAGAGAGTCTTCCTTGTGAAGAGAAATTGAGTGTGACTATTTGAATTCTACTCTCTCCATCTCTATTTATATTTTGTATATATTTTGCATGATTCTAAGTCAAAGGAATGAACATTTTAAATCACCTAATCCTTAAGTTAAGCAATCTAAAGATTTTCCAAGTTAAATACAGTGTGAAATATGAGAGCATACAATCTCAATCCATATAAAAACACTAACACATCAAAAATTATCTCATGGACTGAACAGACACAGCAGTAAAATTTACAAGTTAAAACTTAATATATCCAAAGGTTAACACATTATCTAGAACACATATAATAATATAAGCAAAAGTGTTGTATAAGTTAATGGAGAATGAGATTTTACTTGCTTGTTTGATAAATGATCTTAATTGATGTTTATTTTTATTTTGCATGATCAGAATATATCATAGTTCTGTTTAGGTGGCTAAGCAGTTGATGAATGTTAAGTTATATCAGATACATATTAAGAAAAATAAATTAGGTTGCACTGTGTATTCCATGAAGCAAGGGTCATAACAAATATGCTACTTCTTAATGTCTCATTTTGAGATAATATTGTCAGACCAAGTAATATATAATAGTTAGGAGAATAAAAGAAATCTGGAAAACTGGGTAACAGAAGAAATAAGGTTGTTTTGAGAAAACAGTCTTAACACGAAAAATATTTAGGCAGCTGGGGGTGCTGGGACACACCTTTAATCCCAGTGTTTGGGAAACAGAGGCTGGCAGGTCTCTAAATTTGTGGTAAGTCTGGTCTACCGAGCAAGTTCCAGGACATGCAGGGATTTTTCACTGAGAAACCATGTCTTTAAAAAAGAAAAATCCAGCCAAGTGTTGGTGGCACATGCCTTTAATCCCAGCCCTTGGGAGGCAGAGGTAGGCAGATCTCTGTGAATTCGAGACAAGTCTGTTCTACCAGATCTGGTTCCAGGACAACCTCCAAAGCCACAGAGAAACCCTGTCTTAAGAAACAAAGAAAGAAAGAAAGGAAGGAAGGAAGGAAGGAAGGAAGGAAGGAAGGAAGGAAGGAAGATCCTAAATCACTCAATACAAATTCTAACACAGTAGAATTTGGGTCAGTATTCACATAAATTTTGTAAACAGTCCAAAAGCATATTCTTGAAATAATGACTTAGGAAGTTCTAAAACCACTTGTAAAAAGGCAGTCTCAATATTCTGGGTATTTTTGCTGTTTATTAATTTTTAAAACAAAGTGTGTCTCTATGAGGCCCAGGTTGGCCTTCAACTTGTGTCAGACTTGATGGCCAAGTATGGGGATTGCAGGTGTTTAATTATAATAGTCTAGTGTGTTTTGCTATCTATCAATCAAGGCCAGTAGCTTTCTCACCACTGTATTCTGTAATGTACACAGACAGTCTCCCCTGATGCAAAATTTTGGTAACTTCAAAGAGAGAAGTAAAACAATTTGAAAAAATATAAATGAAGCACATACTCACTTCAACAAGGCAGGAATATGTTCAATACAGAATTAGTGGTGCATTCTTTATTTCCAAATACAGTGCATTGCATTGCTTTTTGAATTTTTCTGGTACTAAAAAGGGACTGCAATTCCACAAAAAACGAAAATTGTAGACACTTCAGAATGCTTGAAAGAAGTGGTTGTGTTTGCAAATTGAAGCAATATGTAGAGCAGAGATAAGCATTTGGAGTTATAGATAACAAAAGCTAAGAACATTCCCTGGAAAAATAGTAAAGAAATACTAAAGACTCTGCAAAATCTGAGGGATGCTCTGAATAAGCATCAAAAAAAATGGCCCATGTGCTGATGTTCAACTTTATAGTGGCTACCGGCAGATGGTATTTGCTTGAGAAAATGGGAGTAGAAGGAGAAGCAGCCATTTACTTTAGTGCACAAAGATAAGAGAAAATAATTAAAAGTATCTAATAAAAATGCAGGTAAATATTTATTCATGGATGTTTAGCATGTTGATGGAAGTCATTAAGAAACTATTAATGCATTATTGGGACACATTAGCAAAATCTAGTAGCAATCTAATTTGTGCATTTGATCTAGTTTTATTTCCACAGCTTGACAAGTTTTCACAAGTATTCACGAAATATAAGTTGAAGAAAGCCTTCCTATTTCTATGAAAACATGTATTTTTATGGAATTACAAACACATTCCTATAGTACTTTTATGACATGATTGAAAATTACAGAGAGTAAGGAGAAAGGTGAAAGGGGGAAGGACAGAAATGTTCATGTAATAACATCTAACATATTACATATTTTCATAGATAGAATCTCCTTTAAACTTCTCTTAACAATATAATGAAAGTTTTATTATCTGTATATTATACAGAACCATATTCACAGAGATAGACTGCAAAAGTCAGAAGACACTAAAAAGCCACCAGGTTTCCAATACAGACCTCTTTGAAAATCTTACAGAACAGTAAATAATAAAAAAAAAGGTTAATGGATAAAACCTTGGTTAAAAATTCAATAGAGTACAGGATATTGGACACAAAGCCATACTCATAGAAATCTAAAGCAAGAAATTCATTTAATAGCTACACAATGGAGATAAGAAGAGGAGAAACTGGTAGTACTTTCCATTCCAATTCTCTAATACTTGAACTACTGTCATAGATTGGCTAAAAGTGGAAAATATTAACCACAAACTATTCTGGACATAATAATGGTATCAACCACATTGCTCAGCAACTTGCTCCCAATCTCCTCCTAGCTTTTAAGAGCAACAGAAACAATAACAAAACTCAGTAGAATGCATTGACTTTGAGCCCTATCCAAGGCGGTACCTGGACAAATGCCTACAGAAGGAAATAGTTATACAGTGTTCAACTCAATGAATCAGAAGAAAAGGCCAAAGCAGAAAGAGAAATTCAGAAAAAAAAAGTGGTGAGTTTATTCTCATCATAAAAGCACAATTTTCATATTAAAGCCTTCACAATAGTGTGTTTCTTAGTGGCTAATTTATTAGATAAAAAAATGCCATGGTGTCTGCCTTTCTGAGACCTAACGTTGGTTTCTAACTTCCAAAGAAACAATGGGTGTCCTGGTGACTAAATCATAGCAAAACCCTTTTATTAATCTGTGTGAATAAATGTCCCATAGAAAGAATAGCTATCTATTAAAGTTTAATAATGCAATACACCTACTGGATGCTTATTAAATACCAAGTACTCTTTTTGAAAAACTTAATAATTCTCATATTATATCTTTGTATGCTCCAGATTAATTCATTCAATACCTCTATATATCAAGGAACCAAGCCTTCCTCATGATACGGATTTCACCATTCAGAGGATGAAGCAGGAAAGTACCACATTGAAAACAAAAGTAGCCCTCATTAGACACCTAAACCTTCTAGGGTATCAATTTAGAATAGTCAATCTCCTCCAGAATTATTAAGATACTTATATTTTTCTGGCCTCAAGTTTAATTTATGGTTTCTCTTTAAAAGACATGTCTCACCAACCCTGAAGTTTGCCCTATTTCCTTCATCCCCAAGATCCAATTAGTAACAATCAGTACCCACATTCTGCTACCTATTTTTGTGAGAGTCAGGATAAATTCGGTTAAACATATAGGGTAAAATTCAAACTCTATTGCAGAAAAGTTAAAAATGGAGATATCTAAGAGATTAATGCATCATGAGAACAGAAGATTGATAACTTGAGTTAATTTCCTCATAAAAGAGTCTGGGGTGGATTATCTCACCTTTCTATCATCCCATAATGGAGCAACAAAATATTGTTTATGAACAACAGAGATATCACTCACCAAATCTGTTGGGTTTTTGATCATTGATTTAGCTTCTGGAACTTTAAGAGGCAAGATTTCTGTTGTTTGAAAAATGCTAATTCTGTGGGGTTTTATAGCAGTGTAAACTGAATATGACCGTGTGAAAAGCACCTCCAATTCACTGGTTTAATATAAAATTGGTTTTTCCTCCCCACTGTGGTTCCTTCTGGGATAATTCATCCAGCAATTACTGGAGTATTGCTAGTTTCTTTGGAATAAGATGACTAATCCAAAAGGAAGTCTTATAACAGTTATACCCAGCCTCCATCTCATAGATTACACGTGTCTCAGGATACTTATGAGTACAACCCAACACATTTGTGGATAATATCATACTGCAATGTCAAAAGATTGGAAACCTCTGTCTTAAAGCTTCTCTCTGTGAATTATAACTTTCGTAGACCCAAATGATACAACAATGTCTAAGCTCATTTTTGTGGAAAACCATAATTGTCTTAACAGAGGAAATGAACAAATAATGGTGAAAAGTATGCCATAGTCAGTTGCCCTCTTTTTTTCCACCCTTTTCTCCATTGTTGCTTTTTCATTAGGATAATGTATAGATTACTGGTATTAAACTTTTGGCTCATGCTATCTCCAATCTTGCTTATTGAGTTGTAATTTTATTAATGACAAATTATGGTAACTCTTTTCCATGTAAAAATTAAATTTTAATATAAACAATGTCATTACTTTTTGTCCTTTTGCCTTTATTGCTTCTGAATTTAAGGTATTCCTTGGGAGAGAAAGATATGATGTAAGGATTCTTAATTTTTTCTTGCCTAATATTTTATAAGATTAAGGCTTTGAATGTTCAAATGAATCTTTCATCTCTACATATGGTGTTATGTAAGTTCAAATGAAGCTAGTCTGTCTAGTGGACCACTACCTCCAATAGCCAGAGGTTTAATCTGCAGAATAGTAATTCAAACTGACAGCTTTGCAATTAAGTTTGCACAAATTTAAAAAGGAAAAGGAGAAAATACCTAGTTAAAATTGAATTTACAGAAATCACAGATTTAATTAGCATAAGTGTATACTATACAGTATTTGGTGCACACATGTTCAAAAGAGTATCTTATATGAAATACAAATTTTACTGGGCAACAAGTCACTTGTCAGAAAGTAGAGGTATATATTGCAGTTTAAATGAGTTGCCCTGAGTTCTGTAGCTGGTTGCTACAACAACAACTAACACTGAAAATATGGGCAAAGAAATAGTAGAGCAATACACAAATGGTATCTGTAACATTTAAAAGAGATGCAAAACACAATTACCCTACATATTAAGCAGCCAAAAGAAAGTCTTCGAAAGGTTATGGGGTGTCCTCAAATCTGCTGATTTCTGTGCTCATTCTAGGTCAAAAGTTTCGCTAAGGATTTGGAAAGGTGAAAGAAACACAGGATTTTCTAAAATGACACAGAGTCAGGAAGACAGTAAGGAGAATAAGGAGGGATATCTTCCCTATGTGCCACCTGATTTCAGGTACTATGCCTGATTCATCTTTGTATTTCATAATATTTAAATTATGATGTGACAGAGAAAGTCCTGTAAATATTTACTGCCTAATCATGTAAATAGGTGAATGGATGAAAAGACAACCATAAGACAAATACATTAACTAAGGAAAACTAATAAAATTTGTACTGATTAACTCAAATTGAATCAATTCAGAATTATATATGAAAACAATAGTAAAACTGTGAAATAATATAGTCTGAAATAAGGACAGTCCACAAAGGTGGAAATACTATCTACACAGAAATGTGAACACACATTGTTTGATCAAATGGTATTGGGAAAAGTAAGTAGAATTACTGAATTGTCAGAATTATTAGCTTAGGCATTAGTTGGAAAATTATTTCTTTATTAATATACTATTTTTAACTTGTATTGATTCTCATGGATAACACATAATGCATCTCAATCTCACTCATCTATCTCCCTGTTCCTTTGCTTCTACAACCTCCTCCCTAAAACAAAATTTAAATGCAAGACTAAAATATAAGCCAGGTGTTGGTGGCTCATGCCTTTAATCCCAGCACTCAAGAGGCAGAGGCAGGCAGATTTCTGTGAGTTCGAGGCCAGCCTAATCTCCAAAGCGAGTGCCAGTGTAGGCTCCAAAGCTACACTGAGAAACCCTTTCTCAAAAAAAAAAAAAACCCTAAAATATGAAGACAAACAAAAACAATTTAAAAGCAAAGTATCAATGTGGAAGCTGAACTGTGGCCCAGTGAATCACACAGCATATCAGTCCACACATCTTTTCTTGTAAGAGTTCATTGCAAAGAAACATTGGTATTGTTTGAGGTCTCTGGCTTCTGCTATATGGGGATCTCACTGGGACTTTTCTTGAATATCATATTGTCCTGTGTCATGGATATGCTGTTTGGATCTGTAGGTCTCGCCCCTACACATGCTCCAGCAATTCACAAATGAGGGTGGATATTGTGGTGAGCTAACTCATAGTCATGTCTCTGGGCCTGGATTGTAGCTGAGTTAGTTGGCCTGCCAGCTTCCCCTCATTTTCACCATCTGGGCAAGCTCTCCAGCACTGCCCTGGCTATTTCACTTAATGTAGCAGACAGCAAAGAAAGAGGGCAGTTCTCCTGCTCTCATACCCTTGGGGCCAGTTCACCCACATGCACAACACCGGGAACAACTCTACTGTTTTGGCCAGGAAATATACATTGATGGAGATGGAGAAGGCTTGTAGATTCAAAATACCTTTAAGCAGATAAATACCAGCCAAGCATAAGCCAGAGCATGCCCAGAGGCAGCAAGGCAGGGAAGGCAGAGAAAAGGGGCCCCCACGTGTCAGCAGTACCTTAAGAAACTAACCTTGCTGACTTTCCCTTGACCATGCCCTGACAGGCATGGTTACCATGTCTCCCTACAGTACTGTGTCCACTTTCCAGATTGTTGCACTCTGTGAGGGGCACAGCTTCCATTCTCATGACTCCAAGATTGAGTGTCTCACCTGTCACATGTGGCAAGGGGTGGGGGGAATATTTCCCTTACCCTTCCCATCCCATGGCACATGAGGCTAGGTCAGCTCTCTGGCTCTCACATCCACAGAGGTGGTCACTTGTGTCTCCACCAAGAAGGTCAGCTCCAGTGTGCTGCCCAGTAGAGTTGCAGGGCCTGCTGTCCTATGTGTTGCAGCTGGTGAGGGGCAGGACCAGTACTTCTGCTCTTGTGCCCTTCTCACCTGATGCTGTAGGCAATAGGTGAGGTGAGGGAGGGAATTTTTCCTCACTCATGCTACCACATGGAAGTTGAAAGGGGCAGGGTCAATCCTTCTTCTGTCATGCACCATGGGACCACTCACCTTGTCCCTGCCAACAGGGTCAGCTGCACTGTGTTGCTCAGGCAAAGTACAGGGCCTCATCTCCTGAGTGCTACTGCCTCTGGGGGGCAATGACCATTTTCCACTCTCATGACCACAGGGAAAGCTCTCCCTTCTGCCACAGACAGCCAGGCCAGAGGGAGTCATCTCTTCATCATCTACTCTATCTTATGGCTGGTGAAGGGTAGGACCAGAGTCCCATACTCATTTGTTCTGCTAGATCACCTGTCTCCATCAATGGGGGCAACTCTATTATGCTGCCCCGGCTAGGTTCAAGGCCCACTCTCCCAAGTGCTGAAGCCACTGAGGGGCAGGATCCTTTCTCCTACTCTCATGACCCGGAAATAGCTTTTCCGCCAGGGCTAGGAGCAAGGAGGGTATCTGTTCCTCACACATGTGACCATGTGACAGACCAGGGGTTAGCACTATCACTCTCTCATCTTCAAAGCTTGCTCACCTACAGCTTGCCAGCAGGGACAGTTCAATTGTGCCACCATGGGGAGTTGCAGGATCCTCTCTCCAGAGTGCAGCAGTTTTTAAGGGGCAGGGCTAGTTCTCCCTAGAGCTTTATCCTGTGAGTAGCAGGACCAACTCTGTGTAGCCCTAGCCTCACTGCTATTGGTGGTATCAGGATCCACAGACATCAACAGAGACCACTGCTGCCACATGGCCATGAACCCAGACATGGTCCCTGGAAGCAACACAGGCCTGGACAACACCATGACCCTTGGTGGCAGTGCAGGCTACTCAGATCTGCATGGCCCTGGCAGAGGCTCAACACCTGCCCCTAGGAGGTGGCCCAGGCCCATGATGTCTGTGTGGCCCTTAATGATGCTACAGACCGTGGAAATCAATCCAAACCCCAGTTGTGATTGGTCCATGGACCCAAACATGGTCCTTGTCAGTTGCTCAGGCTCAGATGTCATCATGGTTCTAGTTGGCAATGCAGCTCATTTACATTGGCATTGACACAATGGGAGCATACCCCTCGAAAACCAACATGGCACCAGGTTGCGACCAGATCCCGGACATGGACATCTGAACTCCTTTCTATGGCAACAGGAGCCTTGGACATCAGCATAGGTCCTGTCTATGGCTAGTCCACAGATCCAGACATAGCTCCAGCCACAGCTCAGGCCCATACAATTTCTTGTCCTTAGGACGCAGCACACGATACTCAACTCTGCATTGGCCTGGCAGCCACACAGCCGTTGGCAAGAAGAAGGCCTTTGGTGCAACATAGGCCACAGATATCAGCACAGACTTAGGCTGTGACAGAACCACAGGCAAGGAAGGTCCTTGGTAACAACCCAGCAGAGATGTCATCATGGCACTAGTTAGCACTGCAAACCTCCCAGGTCAGCATGGCCCAAGAGTCAATGTAGCCCCCAAAAAGCCAACAGTGTCCCCAGATAGCAGCATGGATCCAGGGTATCTGCTCAGGCTTCGCGGGTAACAGGAACCATAGACCTGGACCCAGACCCTGCCTGCAATAGGACCATGGAGCCAGATTGTCCCCCAGCTGCAAATTAGGATCTACTGACACCATAGCCCCACAGGGCAGCACCAGCCACCTAGGTTTGTATGGTCCCAGTGTAACTGTTGCCTGTGGACCTCTTCCCAATCTTCTGTGGCAACAGAAGCCATAGATGTCAACTCAGAGCTCAGGTGTAGCGGGGCTACAGACCCAGACATGGCCTCTAGCTGCAGTCTGGGGCAGATGTCACCATGCTCCTGGGTGGCAGCACAGTAATCCTGGATCGGCATTGCCCCTATGGGGGCAGATCACTTGGACATCAACTGGGTCACAGGTAGTGACCAAGACTCTTGGCAACCACAGGGACCTCAGTGATAACAGGAGCCACATACATCAACAGAGACCCTTCTAGCTGCATCAGGCCTAGGGACCAAGTCATAGCCTTTGGTAGGAGCCCAGGCCCAGACATTCCCATGGTCCTGAGTGGCAAGCAAACCACCTACCTCAGCCGGTTCCTTACTGTCCTTGCCCCTTCAGATATGCTGATTTTCCCAACACATTATTACATTATTTTGTGTCTGTCTCTCTGTGTCTGTCTGTCTGTCTGTCTGTCTGTCTCTCTCTCTGTCTCTCTCTCTCTCTCCCATTTCACCATCTAAACCCACTCACCATAATAGTGCCCAACTGCTAGAAGCCAGAGTTACTAGGAGGGCTTACAGGTGAAATACTTCCCTTCCCATGTTTAAGGACCTAAAAAGTATTTTTTTAAGATTTTATTTATTTATTATATATACAATATTCTACTTCCATGTATATCTACACACCAGAAGAGGGCACCAGATCTCATTACAGATGGTTGTGAGCCACCATGTGGTTGTTTGGAAATGAACTCAGGACCTCAGGAAGAGCAGTCAGTGGTCTTAACTTCTGAGCCATCTCTCCAGCTCGCTAAAAATTATTTTTAAAATATTATTTTTAAACATTCTGTTTCTACAACTTCAAATGACTATTTATCTTCTCTTTCTTTTTCCTTTCTTCTTTTTGTTGTTGTTTTCATCTTTGATTTTTATTCAAGGCAGGGTTTCTCTGTATATCCCTGGCTGTCCTGGAACTTGCTCTGTATAACAGGCTGGCCTCAAATCAGAAAAACCATGCCTCAAACTCCTGAGTGCTAGAATTAAGGAAATGTGTCATTACTGCCCAGGTTGTCTTCTTGATAAAAAGTTAAGTTAACTTTACTTTAACCTACTGAATCTCTTTAATTCTTTTGAACCAATTAATTTAGACAAATTATAGAGTCAAACTGTTAGTAACATAGCTAGTATGCACATTCAGCTCATAGACACTGAGCACTACTACCTCCTCAAGAAGCAATGTGTAAATTTTCATGTGTTTTATTTTCAAGTGTTTATTTTTAGCATTTTATAAATCTAAAAATATAATTTTTCTCTTCCTCTTCACATTGATATCTTATTCATCATTGGAAACTTCCTCTAATGCCTTAGTGAGAATGAATCTCTGATCCCTTGCTTTTTCTGACATAGTCTCTAATACATCTCTATCAAAAATTCTATCTGACTTCACACATGTCTCTCCTGCTGAACTGTTCTTTCCCAGTGGGTTTCTGACATCCTCCATTATCCAAACTTGCATGAAGATGCTTAATAACTGTTAAATGAATGATTCTCAGTCAAATTTATTATATTGAAGAAAAATAATAACTGGATATTTAAAGTGATCAAGGCATTTGTTAGAGACTAAAAGTCCTGGTCTTGAAACATAACAGTACCTATTTCTTTCATCTATTTCATTACTTTGCATTCACTTTAGAAGAAGGATGTTTAGCTGGGCATTGGTGGTGCTCACCTTTAATGCTAGTGCTCAGGGGTCAGAGGCAGGTGGATCTCTCTGAGTTCGAGACCAGCCTGGTCTACAAGAGCTAGTTCCAGGGCAGCCTCCAAAGCCACAGAAAAACCTTGTCTCGAAAAACCAAAAAAAAGGACGTTTAATAGGTTGATGCTTCTGTTCCTTATTTTTCTAAATGTATATTATGTTACTTTTAACCCTCCTTATTTTACCTTTACTTCATTCTTCATTTACTTTCACGCACTTGTGGAATAATTTATATGTAACTAGACATTCAGAATATAGTTTCATCAAGATCTCCTATTTATTTTTATACTTTTTATTTCAAAACAATATTTTTTCATTTCACATACCAATTCCAGTTCCCACTCTCCCCCTTCCCACTCTCCCCACTTTCCTCCCCCAATTTCTTTTTCACTCCTCAGAGAGGTTAAGGCTTCCAATGGGGAGTCAATGAAGTCTGGCACATCTCTTTGAGACAGGACCATGCCCCTCCCCCTATATCTTAACTAAGTAAGGCATCAATCACTCCAAAGAGAATGGGCTCCAGAAAACATTTCAAGTATTAGGGATGAATCTTTGTTCCATTGTCAGTGGCCTCACAGTGCACCCAAGCCACACAACTCTCACAAACATTCAGAGGGCCCAGTTCAGTCCCATGCCGATTCCCCTGCTCTCTGTTTGGAGTAAGTGAGCTCCCACTACATCAGGCCAGCCTGATGGCATCCACAAAATAAGATCTCCTATTTTAATGGTATATATCCACTCTTTACCTCACCAATTCTAAGCATGCTATTCCTTTAGTAATTTGTTTGGGATCTGGTAGAGAATCAGAAATAACTAGTTTTCATGAGTAGAGGCTACAGTAATGAGCTCTCCAAATAGGGTACTGTATTTAAGGAAAATCATATATCTAGTTTTATTGTTTTCTCACAGTATAGAAATGTATAGAAATAGCAAAATTGTGTGTGTGTGTGTGTGTGTGTGTGTGTGTGTGTGTGTGTGTGTGTGGTAATATGTCATTTCTCTTACTGTAGCCCTCACAAAATTCCTTGAGATAACATTTATGATGACAGATTAATCACTGAAGTGTTTCCAAAATCTATGGTACCAAGTAGGCATATATTTAGCTAAGTTCAGATCATGAAACCGTGATCCATTAAGAAATGATGTTAATGTCGATGTCGGTATTAAAACTTTTTACTATAATAAATCGTATTTGAAGCCAATGTAGTGTTACATACCAGATTCATAAGTAGTTTCATAGTTCCATGATTATATCAAAGACTGTGGTATTTGTCTGTGTGTGCGTGCATGTGTGTCTGTGTGGTATTGAATTTTGAATGATGTTTTTGTTTTGCTCTTATGTTTGGTGGAGCCCTCAACCCAGCTCCCAAATAAATCACTCACAGAAGCTTATTCTTATTTATGAGTGCCTAGCCTCATCTTGGCTTATTGCTAGCAAGTTTTGCTTAACTTAATCTGTCTACCTTTTCCCTCTGGGATTTTTCTTTCTTCTATATATCTTACTTCCCTTCTTACTCTTTGGCTGTTGTGATGGCTGGGTGGCTGGCCCCTGATGTTCTCCTCTCCATCTTCTCTTGTTGATCTGCCTTCTCATTTCTCCTTCTGTTTATACTCTCTGCCTCCCAGGCCCACCTATCCTTGCTCTTGAATAGGTATTGGCCATTCAGCTCTTCATTGAGACCACCAAGTGATTTAGACAGCCACAATAACACAACTTCACAGAGTTAAACAAGTGCATCATAAGCAAAAGTCACACTTTAAGATAATATTCCCCAACAGTTTGGTGTGTCTAATTGATGCTACCTTCCTGGAGAGAAAATCTGTACATTACAAAACTTTAAAATTCTTTAATTTAATTTCTATGATTTTTTCCTTAAAGAAAATATCATAATTTTCTAAAAGACATGCATACAATAGTCATCATAGTATTGTTTATATAAGCAAACAATAGAAACAATTGAAATACCAGACAATATATAACATATAATATTCCATGCATCTGTATTTTGGAAGTTGGAGAAAATATTACAGCTATATAAAATTATATCAAAATTCTAATTGTTTGCTAAATTTAAGGTTTATTTGTGTCCTCTTCTCCCAATAAGACTGGGAGTGGCAGAAGTCCTACCTTCATACGACCCATCAGAACCAAATGTTGATGGAAATTCAGCCATGGCATGCTTGCTGCTATAAAAGAATGAAATTAATGGTGGAACATACCAGCTATTCCATATGCCAAAAGATAGTGTTTGCCCATGATGTTGATAGTCATTGGGAGAATTAATTGTAAAGTAATATGTGGCATGAATGGGGCTAGTGAAAGTAAAGAGGAAAAATGAATGCTTTCAGAGAGAGCCTAATTGCTTTATTTTAGCAGTTATAACATATCATTTGTAGTGTTCTAAAATGACTAAATACTCACAACACCTAAGTGAAAATAAGCTGAGTTGTTGTTTGGAGAATACTTTGAAAATATATTTAAATTAAATGGCACTTACATTTCCTTAGCATATATTAATCATATGAAATGCCTGGTTTGTTGTGACATTTTTATACATGTATAGATATATATTCATACTATTGGCTCATATTGCACCTCTCCTTGCTGATACCCTTCATAAAGTTATGTACAAATAATTACCATTTTCCTTTGGATGTTTATTTCAAATGTCTTTTTCCTCTTTGTTGTCATCTACCTTATGCTATGTCCTGGGAAGATAGAGAGAATACAGAAATGAATAACACATCCCTTTATCAGAAGAAATTCACAGGCCAATGGATAAAAAACACATTAGTTGAAAGGTTGCAAGCACATTATAATAAGGTACTTGAGGGGCATACCATATATGATGCCAGACAGGCCATCAGAAGGAGAAAATAAGTAGAGACAGTGTTAATAGTGATGAGACAGTTGTTTTGAGGAGTAGAAGTTCAAGAGCTCCCAAACAGAAATGTATCATTAAAAGACTTAACATTGATTTTGAAATATTTGTCAAACTTATTGCCCGATCTCTATGCTAATATGGGAGTTGATGCTTCAGTTCAACAGGGAACATTCTGGAATTGTAGAATTGCAGAATCAGATAGTAGTTATGTGTCCTCATACCAGGATATAAGATGCCCTGCATAGGATCCTAAGTAAGTAAATATGTATTCTCTTTTTTCTCCATTTTTATGTAAATTAGAAACAAGTTTGTTTTACATGTCAATCAAAGTTCCCTTTCCAGCCCACCCACAAACACCCTACCTATCTTATAATCTTTATGCTTCCAAGGAGGGTGAGGCCTTCAATAGTGAGTCTTCAGAGTCAATCATATCCTTTGGGATAGGGCCTCGGCCCATCTCTGTGTGTCTGGGCTCAGGGAGTATTCCTCTATGTGGAGTAGGCTCCCAAAGTCCATTCCTGTGTTAGGGACAAGTACTAATCTACAACAAGAGGCCCTATAAATTTCCAAGGCCTCCTCACTGACACCCACGTTCATGGGGTCTGGATCAGTCCCATGCTGGTTTCCCAGCTTTCAGTATGGGGACCAAGAGCTCCCCCTTGTTCAGGTCAGCTGTTTCTGTGGGTTTCACCAGCATGGTCTTGACCCACTTGCTCATCACTCTTTCCTCTCTACAACTGGATTCCAGTTCAGTGCAGTGTTTAGCTGTAGGTGCCTGCTTTTACCTCCACCAGCTGCTGGATGAAGGCTATAGGATGGCATATAAGTTAGTCATCAATCTCATTATCAGGGGAGAGCATTTAAGATAGACTCTCTTCTGTTGCTTAAATCATTAGTTGGTATCATCCTTGTAGATCTCCAGACATTTCCCTAGTGCCTGATTTCTCTCTTTAAAGCTACAATGGCTCCTTCTATTATAGTAACTCTTATCTTGCTCTCCTCTATTCTTCTCCCCAATTCAACCTTCCTGCTACCTAATATCCTCTTCATCCCTCTTCTTCTACCTTTCTCATTCTCCTCAACACCTCTCCCCTCCCCACTGCTCTTAATTTGCTCAGCAGATCTTATCCCTTTCCCCTTCTAAGAGGGACCATTTATGTCTCTCTTAGAGTCCTTGTTTCCTAGCTTCTCTGGTGGTATGGATTGTAGGCGGGTAATCCTTTGCTGTATGTCTAAAATCCATGTATGAGGGAGTACATACCATGCTTGTCTTTTTGTGAATGGGTTGCCTTGCTCAGGATTGTTTCTTCTAGTTCCATCCATTTGCCTGTGAATATCAAGTTTCCATTTTTTTTACCCCCGCTGAGTAGTACTCCATTACATAAATGTACCACATTTTCTCTATCCATTCTTCAGTTGAGGGGCATCTAGTTTGCTTACAGGTTCAGGCTATTACAAATAATGCTGCTGCGAACATCATTGAACAGATGTACTTGTATGAATGTGCTTATTTTGGGTATATGCCTAAGAGTGAAATTGTTGGATCTTGAGTTTGAGAGGTTCCCATTTTCCTAAGGAATCTCCATAGTGATTTTCCAAGTGGCTGTACAAGTTGGCAGTCCCACCAGCAGTGGAGGAGTGTTCCCCTTTTTCCATATTCTCTCCAACATAAATTGTCATTGTTTTTTTTTTATTTTAGCTGTCTCTCTTATTAAAAAAGTAACCTTTTACTATTTGAAACTATAGTAAAGTCACATCATTTCCTTGTTCTAAACCTTCTAAACTCTTCCATGCAACAACACCTGCCCTCTTCTAAATCCAACACACACACACACACACACACACACACACACACACACACACGGTTTGAATACTCAGTAGGGCAGAAGGGCCTGGCTCTTTTCACTTGGTTCTCACACAGCAAATCACTAAGTTTAATTCCAGCTCCACAACTGAACATTTTCCTCCTGCTTAATTAATCGTAAATCATAACAGTGTCCTGAAAATTACAAGTATCTCTTTTGCCCAAATACATTCTCCTTCTCATGCCACATGTATCAGAATATATATATATATATATATATATATATATATAAATTATAAGCATTAAATTATATTTATATACATTATATTTTATTATTAACGTTGATTTATTATTCATTAACTATTTTAATTATATGAGATTTATATTTTCATAGTACAGATAGATAATATATTAATGTGACATACATGTATATGAGATAAGTATCAGCCCCAAATGAATACAAATTCACTGTTTTACTGGGTCCTCTTTAGAAATAATCATTTGAAACATTGTGTGCCTACAGTATAATAATGACAATGGATTTGGTATATCCTATAGCATGAAAGAAATTTTACCATTTGCTTTATCCAAAACCATCTTTGCTCTACTAATGTTCCCTAATGCTA
Source organism: Cricetulus griseus (assembly GCF_003668045.3). NCBI lineage: Eukaryota > Metazoa > Chordata > Mammalia > Rodentia > Cricetidae > Cricetulus > Cricetulus griseus. The sequence goes on from NW_023276919.1 coordinate 3,542,152, forward strand.
CTTACCAGGAGATATTAGCTTCTGGCTAGTGTTCCATTAATGTTTATCATCTTTATCACCACATTTATAGCTATTTCACAATGATGAATTGTTAATATGGTACAATAATGATTTTTTTCTCAGATTTTAGTCCTAAGAAATGAGAAATCATGTATGTTCATAAAATATGATTATTTTAAGATTGTTCTTTTTAGAGAAATTCACGTTGTGGATGGTGCAATGAAGGTTTATTATACAACACCCTATTGTTTCTAATGATGTAATCTAATAATTTCCCAGCATGCCATCCATCATTTCAAGATAGACAGTTAACACTGGAAATGCTGCCAATTTAATAAATGTACATAAAAATTTTAATCTAGGTAGTGTTTATTCAAAAGAGTAACAAAAAATGAATCAATAGAGACTGATTTTACATCTTTCCATGTGTTGATAAAACACACATGCTAAATTAACAACACTCTCCTGTTCACCAATTTAAAATTTTCCTAATTCAAAAATGTCTAATGCATTGCAGAACACAGAGCCTAATTGTAAGACATGAATGGTAGTCCAAATAATGAACAAGTTAAATATATATATATATATATATATATATATATATATATAGTGTGTGTGTGTGTGTGTGTGTGTGAAATAGTTATCCACATGCACACTACACAATAACATAGAACACTAAGTTTCAATTTTTAAAGGATAATTTTCTTATAAAATTTTTTCATTAAAGGCAAATTTAGGGACTGGAGAAATGTCTCAGCATTTAAGAGTATTTTCTGTCCTTTCTGAAGACATCAGATCAATTTCCAGCACCAACATCAGGTGCATTACAACTTTTTATAACTCCATCTTCAGGTGGTTGGATGTCATGACCACTTTTAACCTAGTTCCCGGTGATCTGTTGCTGTTTTCTGGCCTTCATGAGCATCTGCATGCATGTAATATGCATACATATGAACAAAACTAAGGAAATGAACATTAAGGTAGCTTTGCTACTCAAGGTGAGAGCCATATACCAATAGCATTGTCATTTATGGGAAAGTACATATAAATTAAAAATGTATGCTATACAAAGTCAGAATCTCCATTTTAACAAGATCCTGGATGATTCCTATATGTATTGACATTTGAGGATATAACTTAAATGAAATCTATTTCTATGGTATCTATACTCTAGATAGAAAACTGGAGGATAGAAACAGAACAAAGAAAAATACAAAAATTAGAGGGTAAAAATGAGGAACGGAAATTTTAAAAGAAGGATCAGAAAAGGGCTTAAATACGTGTTTTCTCCAAAAATCTCCTTATATACCCACTCTTACCCCTCCTCTGAAAGGTACCTTCTTTGGTCGTGAAGCCTTTAAGCTATTTTATCAGTTTATAGCAATGTTACTCAACCAGACAGCAGGAATCATTTGAGGATCTTTTATTTAAACACTTGGTTCTTCCCCTGGCCCAATTAAAGAAGAATCTCTGGTGATGAGCCTGGGGGAAAATCAGTACTTTGGAAAACCTCTCCAGATGATTCTAATGTACAGTAAGGATGGAGAGTCACCTTTTAGTGACTGCTTTAATTCAGTATTTGTTGATCTGAAAGTTGGATTCCTCAAAGCAACACTACTACTTTCTTGGCATATGTGTAGATATGTGTGTATGTGTATATGTATATGTGTGCGTGCAAAATAGTTATCCACTAGAATGAAAGTAATGAATATCCTTCATGCACACTATACAATAGCATAGAGTATTAGGTTTAAATTTTAAAGGATAATTTTCTTGTAAAATTTTATGTATGAAAGGCAAAGGTGGGGACTGCATATCAAGAGAAACCCTATGAAGGGGCTGTCCAGAGGGATAAGATTCCATTATGGCAGGGGAAAGGTTTGAAGGATCACATCTCAACCACACAGAGAAACTATGGAAAAGACATTGGTAGTGGGGCGAGGTTATAAGCCCTTAAAGCTCTGTTCCAGTGATATACTTACTCTGAAAAGGGTGCATATCCTAATGATGCTATAACTGAAGAACAAGTATTGAAATATAAAAGTATGTTTGGCATATTTTTTTCAAACAACCATAGAAATTAAATTACCTCTATGAAGAACTAAATAATTAGTACCCCAAAAATCTATAGCAAAATCAATTTTATCCCTTTAAGAATGCTAAATGAAGTGAAAAGAGATTTTGTATGAATGCTCCATATAACATGAATTTTTAACACAGGATCAGGAAATAAATTAAAAGTAATTCTAACTAAAATAAATTTTGAAAAATATGAAAGCAAAATTCCTCCCCAAGATTAAGTTCTCCCCCTTCTTGTCAGATTTCTGCCATTCAGATACCTCTCACACTTGATCAGCAGGCTCCCCAGTACTAGAGGTTGCACTACTTCCCCCACTTGGAGAATAGAAGATTAAATTAGCAATCTAGCCTCAGTCACATTTGGCTGTTGATTTTTGCTTCAGCTCCAAGAAAGGTTATGTGCTGAGTGTTACAGCACTTACTTGCTGGGTACTGAGGCAATTTCCACTTGTCTCCTACAAGAGAAGCTATGTAGTGGAAACTCAAAATTGTAATGTGCACCACTAGTGGATAACTTGGTGATCCATGTACAATAGGGCAGATTTGTATAGTAGAAGTACAATACAAGAGGATAATGCAACCCAGGACTTCCTTAGAAAGGAGATATTGCTATTATACATACAAAAGGAATAAGAAATAAGTCTGTCAATTTATATGGTCAATCTGAAAATTGAGAGCCAAATGTAATTCACCCTAAAGCTAGCTTCTGTCATGATTTGCTGCCAAAAGTTCAAATTTTGTACTTGTCTTACTTTCTCTTGAGATATAAATGCATTTCACAGTGAATGCAAGGCTCTTCTTCAGAGGTACAACAGAAAGTAATGGCCTATAGGAATTTTATTGAGTATATTAATCCAATCCTCAGGCAGGTAAAACAGGAGCAATGAGGAAAGAATGAGAACTTTGAGTACAATAACTGCACTGTTTAGCTTTTCTGCCTATGGCTTTTTTATTTACATGCATTTGTTACTTCACTTGAAAGGATATTTGCTCTAAAATGCAGGGAATCTTAAAAAAAAAGACCAAGTTAGTACCAGATGCATATCATGGGAAAAATCTGTTACATGTGTCTTAGCAAAATACAAACTTCCTGGTCCAAATGATGAAGGGACCCTTTGAGATTGCTGTAATAATTCCCCACTCTATTCTTAGCCAAGGAAGATACAGGAATCACTAGTCCTATTGGAACAGACCTGTCTGCAATCTCAATTACTTGGTCAATAAAGGCATGAATTTTCTAAGTTCTAGACCACAGTAGGCTGTGAACTTAGTTCAGAACCAACTTAGAGAACTTAGCCATACCCTATCTTAAAATAAAAAATGTGAGTGAAACATAATGATAAATATGTATGAAAATTCCATAAGGAAGTGCATGTTTTTATGTTAATTAAGTACAAAATAAAAAGCTGACCTTTAAAAGATAAAAGGTAAAAAGAACAAATATATAAATATTTTAAATACTATTTGTTCTTAGATTTAGGAGATCTGTAGATCTGATAACTACTTTCCTTACAAAAAGAGGAGAGGGTACAGAGACTCTTAGAGAGAAAAGCCATCTTAGGATGAAACAGAGATTGAATATGAGGGAATAGCTAAGGAACACTTAGGACCATATGAACCTGAAGACATAGGGAATAATTTCCTTCTAGACTATTCTTTTCCTTTTTTAAAATTTAATTTAGAAACAAGCTTGCTTCACATGTCAATCCCAGCTCCCTCTCCCTCCCCTCCTCCACCAGCCCCCAACCCTCCTCAACCTCCCACCTGATCTCCCCTTCACTCCCCAGGTGAAGCCTTCCATGGGGGATCTTTAAGTCTAACATATCCTCCAGGGCAGGGCCTAGTCCCTCCTCCATGTGTCTAGGCTGAGAGAGCAGCTCTCCATGTGGAATGGGCTTCCAAAAGTCCTTTTGTACTACAGGGATAAATGCTGATCTGCTACCGGAGGCCTCATATATTGACAAGCCTCCTCACTGAGACCCACATTCAGGGGGTCTGGATTAGTACCATGTTGGTCTCCCAGCCATAAGTATGGTGGCAATGAGCTCCCACTTGCTCAGGTCAGCTGTTTCTGTGGGTTTCATCAGCCTGGTCTTGACCCCTTTGTTTATTACACCTCCCTGTCTGCAACTGAGTTCCAGGAGATCAGTTCAGTGTTTAATTGTGGGTGTCTGATTCTGCTTCCATCAGCTACTGGATGAAAGCTGGAATGCCATTTAATATAGTCATCAATCTCGTTATTGTGGAATGGCATTTAAGGTAGCCTCTCCAACTGGGAGATTGACTGCAAATCTAATGTCAGGCTTCTATTGACAATACTGCAAAAGAATGCATTTTTGTTGTTTGAGATATTATTTTTGGTAATTCGTTGGGTCAACACTAGGAAATCAAAGTAGGATCCAATACAAAACACATTTATTGCGTAAGCATAGGTGAATCTTCACATTACTGGTAAGGAAGCTGAGCCAATCAGCAGTTTAAATCAAATTTTAAATATGCTCATTTAACTCTAAGTTTGTTCTCTAACCAGTAATCTACACTGCTTCTCTAAGAGAAATCAATTGTCTTCTGAGTGAGCACCACATACTTAATGATACACATGAATCACCAAGGGTATTGTTAAATGCACTTGTCCAGTTGTAGGCCCGGAAGTCAGCTGAGATTCTCCTTTTCTAACATGCTATCAGGTGACTATGAAATTGCTGGTGCATGGACTGCCCTTCAGGTTGTAAGGATATAAAGCAGCATTTTGGAAAGTGTTTATGCAAAGGTTCTTACAGTGAAAAGTTTCAGCTTTGTGAGACAGGTAGTCTCTGTAGTAGCTACTCATCTTTGCTGTTTAATATGACAATTGTCCTAGACAGTGTAAAAATAGACATGGTTCAGTAATACAACTATTTATATGTACTAAGTTTTAAATTTCTCATCATTTTCACATCCAGCAAACTACTGTTTTTCATTCAAAATTTTTAGGTATTAAAAAAATTGTTTCAAAAAATGGGCGCTTCAGGGAAGAGTACACTACTTGCTTATCCAGTACCAACTGATCAGACCTGAAAACATCCATATAGGTAGCGTTACACAAACTGAACAGGTTATATGTGAAATGTGGTGTGTGTGTGTGTGTGCGTGTGCGTGTGCGTGTGTGTGTGTGTGTGTGTGTGTGTGCGTGCGTGCGTGCGTGTGTGTGTGTGTGTGTGTGTGTGTGTGTGTGTGTGTGTGTGTGTGTGTGTGTGTGTGTGTGTGTGTGCATGTGTGTGCATGTAGACATCAGCCAGAGGAAGATATCTGGTGTCCTGTTCTCTATCACTCTCTATCTTATTGCCCTGAAAACCTGAATTTCAGCTAGCACCCAACATATCCTAGTAATTTTTCTCTGTCCACGACAGCACTGGCATTACTGGCTTAAGTCTGTTTTTACATGGGTACTGGGATTTAAACTCATGTTTTCACACTTTAGTAGCAAGTTTTCTTATCCACTGAAACATTTTTGTTTTCAGTGTTCTTATCTACTGAAATATTTCTTTGGTTTCAACAATCTTTAACATTGTAGATGCAAAGACAGTGATAGATAGTTTGAAAAAGCTGGTTGGGCACGAGGTTTAGGGAGTGGAGGAGAAATCTGAGGACAGGGAGAGGAAAAGGAGGCAACATCAAAAGAAAACTGATAATGGCTAACTTGAAACGAGGTCTCCCAAGGGATTCCTAGAGTCTTCATTTGAATCCCATCATCTTGAGCTTTGTAAGATGGCTCAGGTATCTTATGTACATTGTAGTTAGAGTTATTTCAAAATAAACAAGAATTTCCCTAGTAATCCATAGAAGAATGTGGACACTGACTTTACGGAAGCATATCTTCAATGTACTCTTGACTTAATACTTTGTTTCATTCACATCATGAACTTCTCATCTTGCTAAACTCTGAGAAATATAAACTTTAGTTCACAGAAAGTTAAAACATTAAATGATAACACTATTAGCACCTTGGACATTTCTCTATCTGTACTATATACTATATGTTTAGATCCTTAGTTAATGTTCATAAGTTTAATGATTATGAGAAATTGAGATAATTAAGATTCAGCTATGTATTAAAGACTATATTTTGTATAACATTCAACTGTAAGGCTGAGTTCAGCCAGGTAACTGTTCCTCTTTCCCATGTCATTACTCTGTAGTGAAACAAGACCTGATTGCTACTTGGTGAGCATTTCTCCAGATATAAGAAAAATATTTTGTATGTTGTAGTTTTTCTAACAGGCTGTCATTCAATCATACTAATAAAATGGATAATAGTGACAGAAAATTTTCTAAGATTTGATCTGAAACTGATATTCATTCATAAGAAATATAATATGGCCTGATGAAAGCTGGGGCCCTTTTGTTCCTCTCTGTTCTGATTCCATTAAAGACAATTTTAAGCATTAGATGGTCTTGGATATGAAAGAATTTTGTGTTCTATATATTATGAAAATATGAGCAATTAGAGAAATGAGAGGAATTGACATTTATTAAATAGTTTACTGCTTCCTTTATTCTGAAGGGACCAGCTTCCCTTTTGGTAGCCCTAACGGCCGAACACTTGCTTCTATGACCTTGTCCTAGACACTAGAAAGTCAGATGCCTGCCTTGTGACAAGGAACCAATCAGAAGTTAGCTGGTGGCGCTATGCTTTATGACTCTGGGACAAGCGCACAGCAATGATGTAGAGAGCATAGCAACCACCCTGGGAGGGCCTATGGACCATAACAAGTTGACCAATCAACATAGGGCAAGCTCTCCAAGCCAGGAGGCACACCAATCCTGAACCTGTGCGTACCCCTAGACACTCCCCTTATGCTGCCCTATAAGATCTCTTGGGAGGCCCTAGGTGCCGTCTTTTGCAAGCCATCCGCCATGGCAGATGGATGAAAGACCTGAGCAAACATGGGGTTAGCTCGTTAATTACAATAAAGCCTCATGCAGTTTGCAGCAAGCTCTCGAATCCACCTGGTGATTGCAGTTACCGCAGTCGTGGCCTGGGACCTTGGATACATGAGTTCTTCGAGGGTCTAACAATTCTACAACATAATCTCAGTTAAGGATTACTTTCAACTGTCAAGTTAAAGATGTGGTAATGAAGGCTTGTGAGGGCTTGAAATTATGTAAGATACTTTAAAATTCTGCTTGGTAACACTAACAGTTTAGTCTATGACTATATTCAAATTAAGTTATTGTCTTCTTTGAAGCTAGTTGCAAGGACCATCAAATACAATAAATTGAGGATTCAGGCTACTTCCATGTACAAACTATCTCCTTCCTTGTGATTACAGTTTTGAGTGTTGACTTAGCTCAGTTAAGAATTTGCTCATTTCACTGCAGGATTTTGGTTCTTATAATAGAATATGAGGAAAACAATACCACAAGACATTTTTGTGACCTGGCATTTCTCAGCCTTAACCCATGAGGTTCGCCTGAGTAGGGGTGTGTGGACCTGGAAACACCTAGCAACCCAGTGGTGGCCATAAAGACCAAACAGAGGCATCTTGTCATCTATAGAGAGCTCTCAGTTTCATGTTGTAGAACTAGAGTCATGTTTTCTATTTTCCATCTTTATGACTATTTCTTAACAATCCTTTCATTACCACACAGGAACAATTTCTACCATTTCTGTCTTTGTTCTCTCCTCTCTGGTGGCTCACTCCTAACCTTCTGCCCTCACAAGTTACTCTCTCACCTATCCCCTCTGCCCAGTTGGAGGCCTATTCAGATGCTTGGGCGCATAGAGATGCAAATTGGGAGGTATATTACCCTGAGGCCAAGACAAACAATAGTAGCCTTACTGGCATTAAAAATACAATAGTGGGCCCGAGCTTTCCATTGTTACCGTTTACAGAGGCTGGAGGCTGGACCCCAAAATATTTCATAACAGAATTATGTGGTTGCCCACAAGACACCACATGAATGTACAGATATCCCACAAGACTAGTGAACTCAGTAATCAAAAAAGAAACCAACAAAAATCCATATACAACTCTGCCCAATAGGATGGTTTTACATTTCTCACAGGAAATATCTCTCTGCCATTATGCTCAAGGACACTCAAAAAACACTGTTTCCCTTGGGCTGCCAAAACACAGCAAGGGTGCATTTCATTGATTCATAAAATACTCCATTAACCAGTAAATACCTACTTCCAAAGGTACATCTTTATGTCAGGGAAAAAAAGCAACTATTGAATAGGGGTATATTACCTTTGTGTATCCCATATCCCTAAAAGGTGTTTCAAAATTTAAATGGTCCTTTAGGAGACACAGAATTGCATATTTGTAAGTCAATTCCAAATACAGCTAGTCAAAATCTCTGGAAAACTGAGAGTAGGCTCAAAAGTATTTCTCCTCACTGGCCACTTCTTCAGGAGAGAGTCAGCATGTACCTGGATCACAAAGAGGCAGGGGTGTAGGAAAAATATCTCAGACCTCTCTGTGAAGCTCTATACAAATATCTTAATTGTAACTATAGAGCATATCATGAACCTGGAGATGCCATTTAATTGGGATTTTCAGAAAGTAGAAGTATTATTTAAAACTCAGTTCTCAATGTGATGCTGGATTTTTATTGACTAAGAAATTCAGACAAAAAAGAGGGAAAAGAGGGGAATAAGAATAATAAATAAATAATAAAGAGAGACAGAAAGAAGATACAATAATTTTCACCCACATTCCAACTGTACTAGAGTGAGTTATTAGCTAGATTCTGGAACTCTCATTTTTCTAGGGTTTCTATTACTTCCTTAGTAAGAAGAGTGACTCATTATTTTGTAAACAGAGTGATTTATGCTGAATACTTGCTATCTTTCAGATTTTGGAATTCTAGCAGATTTGAGGTAGAGAATGCTTAGGTGCCTAAAATAACTGGAATCTTGAACTCTGAAGCAATAATTAACCTTTCTAATCAATACCATTCATATATGTCTTCACAATTTCATTTGTGAGGCATTGAATGCCTCTTTCTCACACCACTGGGAGAGTACTTTTGAAAGATTTTGTAATATTCAAAATTTTTCTCCCTGTACATTATTTCCATTGTTGATTTTACTTTTTAAAAAAACACAGAAGCAGAGAGAAAACTAAACAGGAAAGGTTCTTATCTGATGACTTAAACAAAAAGCAGATCAAAGTGCCCCCAACCAAAGAATATGATAATTTGAATTCTACTTTCCTCCCCAAAGGTTTTTTGAGACAGTTTACTGAAATAATAAACTTCAAATATGAATATGATGTCATCATATAAGAGTATGCATATGGAAATAGAATAAAAGAAAGAAAATAATGGAACAAAACATTAACTATTGATTACCCAGATGAAGTGATAGAAATACATCACCTATATTTTTATTTTCTTTTTTAATCTATACTTCCAATATTTTCTAAAATAAGTACATACTGCTTTTATAGTGGATATTTTTAAAGACTAAATAAAACTGATTGCCCAAACATAATTAGCAATAGACAAATCAGGCAAAGCACATAAAAATATAGGAAGACATTCTGAGGTTAAAACACATTAAAAACGCATATAAAGATGCAAAAACCTTTAGAACAGTTAATGCTCATGCTGTGAATGAGACTCGAAATTTCCTCATTGTAAAACAAAATGATTATAGTTAGAATAGTAAAGAATCTGGGAGACACTGTATTTCTATCACAGCATAAAAAAGAGGGGTGAAGAAGACATGATGGAGCAGAGAGGTTGAATTGGGGTAAAAACAGAAGAGAGCAAGATAAGACTTAATATAACAGAGGGAGACATTATAGGTTTAAAGACAAATCAGGCAATAGGGAAATGTCTGGAGAGCTACAAAGGTGACACCAACTAACAATCTAAGCAACAGAGGAGAGGCTACCTTAAATGCCCTCCCCTGTTAATGAGATTGATGACTAATTCATATTCCATAGTATAGTCTTCATCCAGCCACTGGTGGAAGTAGAAGGAGACACCCACATCTAAACCTTGAACAGAAATCCAGTTGCAGAGAACTGGATGTGCAAAGGGGTCCATACCAGGCTGGTGAAACCCACAGAAACATCTTTCCTGATCAAGGAAGAGCTCTTGGTACCCAGACTGATAGCTGGGAAAACAGTATGGGACTGATCCAGAACCCCCGAATGTGGGTGTCAGTGAGGAGACCTTGGAAATCTATTGGGCCCTGTGTAGTGGATCAGTACTTATCCTTCGAATAGGAATGGACTTTGGGAGCCCATCCCACATGGAGAGATACACAAGGGGTTTTGGTTAGGCCCTATCCCAAAGACTATGACAGACTATGAAGACCCCCTATGGAAGGCCTCACCCCCCTGGGGAGAGGAAAGGGTATGGGATAAATATTGTGTTAGTTGCGGGGGGCAGGGGAGGAGGGGAGGGAGAGGGACCTAGGATTGACATCTAAAATAAAAAAAACAAATTGGTACAACCTTATCCACAGAACAAACAACAACACAGAATAAAACATCCACTCACCACCACCAAGAGCAACAAAATACTAGTGTTTTGCTTTGGAAATCTTGCATCAGGACAGTGTTTTCACTTGTGGTTTCTGAGTTAACGTCTGTTTCTCCTTCCAGTTTTGCTTCTTGGTTGAATTTAGTTCTTCACCACTGTTGGACTTATAAAGAGATACATCCGAATGTGTTAAGACCAACCATATAACATCATTGTATAAAAAGCAAACACAACAGAGCTGGCAATGTTCTTACAGAGGACTCAGATTTGATTCCTAACACCTACATAGTGCCACAGAAACAGCTGAAACTTTAGTTCTGGGGCTTTTGGGATCTGATACACTCTTCTGACCTCCATGTACACGAGGCATGCACATGGTATACATGTAGACATTAAAGGAAAATTATCATACACATAAAATGAGGTTTTCTAAAAATCCAAAGATTGATAATGAAATCTATCCCACATATAGTCTATGACATTAGTTAGAAAGTATTATAGCAACATAACTCATGACAGGAAAGTTAGAAGGCCCACAAATTCCATTAATGGGTAGATGAATGGATGGAGAAAATAAGATTATTGACATACTTATGAAATATACTATTCAATGTACAAAGGAAAAAATATCAATGAATCCTGCAAGATGAATGAACTTTGAAAGTATTCTAAGCCAAGGAAGGCATACACAAAAGGCAGCAGTTTTATATAATCTCAAATGTGAAAAACAGGCAATACAAAATAGAGTGCTAAATAACCTCACCCAGATACTTTAATTTGAACACTGAATAACCCAAAGGCCTATGTGTTAAAGATTGGTTCTTAGAATAGGGCTATTATGAGACAATAAGACTTCTAGGAGATAGGTAATTACAGGAGGACCTTAGGTCCCCTAAAGGAATTGTGGGACATTACTAATCTCCTCTCTGCTCTTGTTCAAGATGCGAGTATGTATTCTTGTAAGGATGGGACACCATTTACCACTTTTGTCTCTAAAAATGTGTGATAAGTTACCATTTCTCTGAGTACTTTTTGCCTCTGAAATTGTGTGCTAATAATGTGAAGCTGACTAATATACTAGCTAATGGAAAAAGGGAAAATTGACATATTTAATTAAGTCATTATAAAACATAGCAAACGTACTGAATTACAATGAATCATGCACATTTAAATGGTGCAATAATTGGTCCATAAATCATATATCAGCAGCAAAGAAAATTTTTTTAAAGATTCACAAAAAGAATGTTCAGAAAAGATATTCCCTTGGCAAATAACACAAAGGGTAGAGAACTTAGAATATTGAAAGCTGAAAGGGGAAACACCAAGTAACTCATACAGAGAGACATATTATAATTATTACCAACTTCTCAATGGAAACATTAACCTCTGGAAAGGCTAGAGTCTGGATAGATGTCCTGCGGGTTCTAAGAAACCACAGATGCCAGGCCAGAATACTATACCCAGCAAAACTTTCAATCACAATAGATGGAGAAAATAAGATATTCCATGATAAAACAAAATATTTAAGCAATATCTTTCTACAAATCCAGTCCCACAGAAGATGCTAGAGGGAAAACTATAACACAAAGAGGTTAACATCACCCAGGAAAACCTAAGAGTTAAATAATCCAAGATTAGCAAATCAAAAGAGCAGACACACACACACACACACACACACACACACACACACACTCACACACTCATGCAGGCACACACTCAGGCACACACATGCACACAAACCACACAACTATATAACAGGGCTTAAAAAATCATGGGTCACTGATATCTCTCAACGTCAATGTTTTCAATTCCCCAATGAAAGGACACAAACTAACACAATGGATTAGAAAACAGGATTTGCTGAATCTAAGTCACACACCTCATTATAAGGATACATAATCGAAGAAGAGATAGGGAAGGGCATTACATAGTCACCAAAGGAAAAATCCATAAGAGGACATTGTAAGACTTGACACTTATGTGTCAAAGACAAGGTTTTCCAAGTACTTAAAACAAGCAAACAAAGAAAAACAAAACACCACTATAATTTGAATCACTTATTTATCCTAATACACTAATAGAGATTTAATCCCCCCTCACAAATAGACATATTATCCATACAAAAACTAAACAGAGAAATACTGGAGCTAACTGATATTACAAACCAAATGGACCTACTAGATATTTACTGAACATTTCACCCCAATATAAATATAGACATATACATTCATACATGCCAACAAACATACATACATACATACATAAATACATACATACATACATACACACACACACACACACACACACACACACACACACACACACACACACACTTCTCAGCACCTCATGGAACTTTCTCCAAAACTGACCACATACACTGACACAAAGCAAGTCACCACAGATATAAGAAAACTGAAATAACAACATGCATCCTATCTGACCACCATGAAGAAACAAAAGAAAATTGAATATCAATAATAATAGAATCAAGAGAAAGCTTGCAAACTCATGGAAATTGAATAACTCTCTGCTGAATAAGGAAAATATGTCAAGAGAGAAATTAAGTATTTTCTAGGATTGAATGAAAATAAATACGCAGCACACCCAAAATGATGGGACACAATAAAGGTGGTTCTAAGAGGCAAGTTCATAGCACTAAGTGCCAACATAAAAATTGGAGCAATCTTATACAAGTAATGTAACAGCATACAGAACGTTTTAGAACAAAAGATAAAAACACACACACACAAAAGGAGTAGTGTTGACGTAATTTCCCTCCTTGGTCCTGCAGCTATTTGGCCCCAAATAAACATACAGAGGCTTATATTAATTATAGACTATTTGGCCGATGGCTCACGCTTCTTGTTGGCCACCGCTTTCTTATTAATTAACCCATTTCCATTAATCTGTGTATCTGCATGTAGTCTTGGCTTACTGGTGATGTCCAGGTCTCTTGCTATCTTTGTAGCTACATGGTGTCTCCCTGCCTCTTTCTGCTACCTTTCTCTATCCCTGTTTTGATTTGCCACATGGCTAAATTCTGTCTGTCCATTGGCCAAAACAATTTTATTCATCAATCAATAATAGAAACATATATTCATAGCATAAAGAAGGACATCACCCATCAGAGTAGAGGGCAAGAAATAATCAAACAGGGCTAAAACTCAATAACATAGAAACAGCAAGAACAAACATTTATAAAGAATCAAACAGCATTGCTTCTCTGAGAACATCAATAAGATTGTGAAACATTTATGGAAATTAAGCACACAGAAAGAGAAGAATGGGGAATAGTCTTGAAGCCACTGGCACGGGAAAAGTCTTTCTGAACAGCATACATTTAGCATAGGCACTAAGGTAAAAAAATTCACAAATGGGACCTTTGAAACTGAAAACCTTCTTTATGGCAAAGTACACTGTCATTCAGACAAAGTGGCAGCTAACAGAATGGGAAAAGTTTTATTACTAACCACACATGTGATAGATGGCTAATACACAAAATATATTAAGAACTAAAAAAAACTAGATAAAAAGCAAATAACCCAGTTTAAAATGGGGTACAGATCTTAACAGAGAATTCTGAAAAGAGGAAACTAAATTAAAATGGCTGAGATACAATTAAAGAAATATTAACATCCTTCACCGTTGGGGAAATACAAAGCAAAACTTTGAGATTTCGTCTTATACCTGTGAGAAAGGCTAAGTTCAATAAAACAGGTGACAGCTCATGCTCATGAGGATATGGAGCAAGGGGAACAGCCATGCATTGATGATGAGAGTGCAAACTTTTACAGCCAGTATGGAAATCAATGGGGAAGTTCTTTGGAGGACGGGAATCTATCTCAAGATCCTTGTATGCCATTCTTGGGTATTATGCAATGGAGATTTTATCCTACCAGAGAGAGAGAGAGTCAACATTATCTTTGCGGCTCTATTCATAATAGCCAGAAATTGGAAACAACCAAGATGTCCCTCAACAGAATAATGGATAAAGAAAATTTGATACATTTACACCATGGAGTATTACTCAGCCATTAAGGAAAAAGAAACCATGAAATTCACAAATAATCGGAATAGACTAATAAAAGTCATTCTCCTCCTATCTTTTTCTCCCTCTCTATGTCTTTTCCTCTCTCCCTCTCTCTTCCCCAATTCATTTTTTCTCTGTCATGCTGCTACTGTGCCCAGAGGCTGATCTCCCCCTCCACTTTCATCTTTATATGATTACTTTCCCTAAAATAAATAAATAAATAAATAAATAAATAAATAAATAAATAAAGTCATCCAGAGTGTGGTAACCCAGAAAGATAATTGTTGCATGTATTTGCTTATGTATGGACAATAGATGTTAAGTCAATGACAACTAAGCTACCATTTGCAAACTCACAAAGATAAGTTATAGAGTAAGTTATGGTGGGTGTGGGCTTGGCGGAGTGGGTTTTTTCTTTTTAGGAGGAGACATTTCTAAATAGCCCCTGGAACTTGATTTATAGACAGGGCTGGGCCTAGAACTCAGAAATATGCCTGCCTCTGCCTCCCAATTGCTGTGGTTAAAGGCATGTACCAACACACTAGACTGCCAGTATGTTTTAATAGAAATTCAAAGTAAACCTGGCATTGTGAAATGGCAGTCTGTGTACTGGCACAGTTCAAGAATTTTTGCACTAGTAATTGGGATAAAAATTGTGAGTTTAGGTTAAATAGAACTCTTGTTAATAATAATAAAAAAGTGCTGTAGAGATGGTTCAGTGTTCAACAGTGCTTACTGGCTGCTCTTGCTAGAGGACAAATTTTCCATTCCCAACATCCACATGGTAGTCCACAACTGTCTATAGATCCAGTTACTGGACATTTGATGCCCTCTTCTACCTTCTTGTGCATCTGGTACTTATTTGGTGCACATATGTACATTCATGCAAAGCACACATACAAAGAAAATAAAAGTAAATATTGTAAAGGTTGCGCATGTTGGCACACTTCTTTAATCTTAGCACCCCAGAAGCAGAGGCAGGGAGAATTTCTGATTTTGAGGCCCATTTAGTCTATAAATAGAGTTTCAGAGCAATCATGCCCCAGCTATTATAACAAGAAATTCTGGTTTGAAACAAACAATAATTAATAATAGTAATAATAGAAATTGAGCAGAGTAGTTTGATGAGCAGTGTGTTGCCAGAGGATTGTAGACCCATCCCTGTGCAATGGGGAAAGCAAGATGACTTAAGGATGCCAAGTTTGAGCAAGTTCTGGGTTATATATGAAATTTCACCTCAAGAAAATAAATTGGTTATTTTAGGTAAATGGGCAGCATGGAGCCATAGGAATGTTAATTAAGGACTCATTGGTGGAGACAAGAGGACACCAGTAGAGTGAGACTGAGCCCTCCACTGGGCTATACAGACTTTGTCTAAACACGTGGTAGAGGAGGAGGAGAATAGGGAGGAAATAGAACTCTGGTGGACACTTATTGTCACTTTTCTAAGAAATGTTTTCAAAAATGAAAAGCGGTGAATGAGGAGTTTATCAGGAAATGAGCTTGGTTGTCTGGTGGTGAATGGTGATAACAGGAATCTAGCCCTTGGCTGTATAATGACTTTGTGTCACAAGTGATAAAAGGAGGATGAAGGGAGAAAAGGAGGAGGCTGGGTGGTGAAGGTGATAGTACAGGGCTGCATACTGTATCCCTTGCCCTCTGAAGGAGATAGTGGATGGATATCATGAACCATGCAGTCCTGGCTTGCAGAAGGAGATGCAGGACGAATGAAATAAAAATAGTGTTTCGTATTATATAATATTACCTTTAGTAAAATGTGGGATCTCATATACAATGGTGAATTATAAAGAAAAAAATATTTTTAATATTTAGAAAGTATGTTAATAGTGCGCTGGCTTAATTATAGGGTAAGTAAAAGCATTACAGTTTGCAATTAACAAGTGTTTCAAACCTGATTGGTAATTTTTTTCATTTCCCAGATTTCTTGCTTTTTGAGAGTGGAAAAATATACCCTACATACTAGGCATATCTATTCATGTTAAATATACTCTCAACCAATTGTGGAAGGATTTAAGTTATTTTATTTGCATTGACAATAGAATACATTTTAGTTTATTAACTTTTTCTCAATTACTTTATGAGTAGAGAAGGTTTACATAAAATATATGTTTTGAATATTTCATATTTCAATATGTACTCTTTGTAAATTTGCAAGGTGACATAGTAAAGAAAACCTAGTCATCTGTTGCAGGTTACAGTTTAATATAGTATATTAATAATCTTACATTGTTAATTGTTGCTAGTTATTCTAATTTTTGTAATATGATTTGTCTTCTAGTGAGATAGGAACTGTATAGTCCAAAATTTATAAGATTTTGTTGTTTTCTCCTTATACCCTCCATAGTTTTTACTTCACAAAAGTTATTAATTGGTAATAAATTTTATTGAGTGTTTACATTGTGCAGGTACAGGTTCACTTATGTGTGTTTACATGCATAGACTAGAAGTACACCTGAGGTATGGTTCATTTGAAGCTTTCCACTTTGTGTTTCTTTGTGCCTTTCAGTGGTACCTGTGCCACACTGAGTAAACTAGACTATGTGACACTCACAGGGATTCTCTTGTCTCTCTATCCCCTGGGATGGGATAATTTGTATTCACCACCATGCATTGTGTTTCTTACATGGGTTTTGGGGATTAAACTTTACACACAGTACTGTCTACCCAGTATGACAGTAGAACTTCCTGAATGTTACAGAATCACTTAGTCTACTATTGCTGTGTATTATTTTGCCATGTGTATCTGTAAGTTGTACAGTCTCCATTCTTTATAGACACTTATACACACATAAATGCATGCACAAATATATTAGAATTTGCTTTTTTAAAATTTTAGCATTTATATTTGTATTTGTGGCATTGTAAATAATAATTGTTGTATATTTTCATATGTAGTAGTTACTTCTCTCATTGCTCCAACCAAATACCTGACAAGAAATAATTTAAGGAAGTAGTGATTTAGAAAATGTTCAGAAAGCTTTGGTCCTACCTGGCAGAGAAAGCATAGCAGCAGGAAAGTGCACATCATGGATAGTCATGTTGCATCTGCAGTCAGGAAGTTGAGAGAGGTAAATGATAGATTACAGGAGACTTTTATCATCTTATTTGGGGTTTTTTTTTGGTTCTTCATTTTAAGCATTAATGTCTGTATGTGGTACATGCATATATGGTGGAATACTTAGTGTATGGGTACATGAACCCATGCAGAAGCCAGTGGAAATACCTTCCTTCATTATTCTGAGCCTTCATTTTTCCTTTTAGATAGACTTCTCATTGAGCTTTCTGGTCATCAAGCTCTTATTATCTGCCCATCTCTGTCTGCCAATATAGAGATTACAGGTATGTACTGTCATTTCCTATATATTGTGTTGGTGGAATGGATTTGAACTCTTATCCTCATGCTAGAACAGCAAGTGTTTTTTACCAAAATGAACCATTTTCTCAGCCCTGTGCTTTCTAATTTTTAATTCATTTTGGGAACCCAAACACCTAGAATGGTGCCATGTTCATGAGGATAGGTCTTCTATCTGCAGTTTCACTGGAAATGCCTTCACACACATGCCTAGAGGTGTTTATGTGTCCTAGGTAATTCCAAATAACAGTGAGACTGACAATGAAGACAAAGGATCACACCTTATTTACCTCTCTGTATATGCCCTTGAGTGCAGGTGCCTTCAGATTCCAGAAGAGGGAATCAGCTCCCTTGGAATTGAGGTAGAGATCTCAGTGAGCAACCTGACATCTAGGATCCACTCTTAACCACTGACCCATCCCTCCAAATTCAATTTTCACATATAACTTTTATTATTTAACTTTTGCCCATGGTTTTCTTCTTGCTCATTTATTGGTTGCATTAATTTTGATTTGCCAGTATGCATATTAACATTTATATATGAGCCACATTCCTGGAAGGGGTTTCCAGTATCAGCCAAAAAACTTACTAAGCATATTCTAAAAGAGTTATAGAAACTATACATTATTATTTCTCCAAATTTGTTTTTCCCTTTTTGTATTCCTGGGTGTTTGTGTTTTAAAATAACCTTCTTCCATTTGCCCAGTTACCTATCCATATTCCTACCTTGTTACATCCCTGCCACATTTAACCTTAGGACTTTTGCTAAAGTTTTTCATGTACTTAATGAATGGGAGGAACTTTCTGCGTTTCTTCTCTCCACTCTTCTCCTGTCCCTCTTCTTCCTTCCCCTTCTGCTCTTTATGGTCCTAAACAGTACCTTCTCCCTCTGAGGCTTTCTCCCTCTCCTCCCTCTCCTATTTCCTCCTCCTTTTCTGTTTTACTATCTGACACTCTTACCTTCCCTTTCTCTCTACAGCCTCTCTTCTCTTTTCTCTTTCTCTCTAAACTCTCTTTTTCCATCTTCTATCATTTTCCTCCCCTCTCCCTATTCTTACTTCTCTCCCTCTGCTCTTCCTCTTCCTCTCTCTTCTCTCTTATTTCCCTCTCTTTCCCAGTCCTTATTTTCCCTTCTCCCCTTCTTTTGCCTCCCTACCCTTACAGTCTTCAGCTGCACCCTCAGCTGTCTTCTTTCTATTGCCTTCCCAACCTCTTCTCTTTACCTCCATTACTTTCCCTTCCTACGTCCTGTCCTTTTCCTCTCTTCTCCTCTCTGCTCTCCTTCTCCTCTCCCTCAGCCTGTAGACACCCTCTCCTGTCTCCTCCTTACCTCTCCATTTATCATTCCTTACACCTCTCCTAACTTATTCTCTTTCCTCTATTTTTAATTCCCACCCTGCCCTATAGTGCAGATTTCTTTCCTCCTCCCCCCTCTGCTTCTCCCTCTCCCTGTTCTATTTATTCACTCTCCCTTCCTATTTCTTCTCTCTCCACTCTATTCTCTCCCACCCTTTCCCCTTCCTCCTCTTTCCTTCCATTCCCCCCTCTTCCTACTCCCTTCTCCCTCCACTTTCCTCTCCCCCTTCCCATTACCTCCTACTATTGCTCTTGTCCCTGCATACTTTTTCTTCTTCTTCTCTCCCTCTGTCCATCCTCCTGTCACCTTCCCCTCCTAATCGACTACTTCCCATTACCCTCCCTTTACCCACCTGTTATGTTAATGAATGTGAGGAAGTTTCTGCATTTCTTCTTTCTTCACTTCTCCTGTCATTCTTTTTCCTTCCCCATAGTACTTCTTTCCATTGGCCCACCCCTCTCCTTTATCCCTCTCCTCTGTCCCTGGCAGTTTCCTTCCCTATACCATTTATCCACCTCCTCCCCCACTTTGCTTTTACTCCATTTCTCGCTCTACCTCCTGCCCCTAGCTCTCTTTCCCTTTTCCCCCTCACTCTGGGTCCTTTTCTTTCCTTCCTTATCTTTCCTTTCCTCTTTCTTCATCTTTTCTTCTGCATCTCAGTTGAATCTTGCTCTATCATTATTTTGGTCTGCCTTCTCTAGTTATTTTGTTTTGATTGGCTAAGCACTTGTCATTCATCCTTATCCTTTTATAGAAATAATTATTTCATTGGTTCTTTTGTATTCTTGGTTTTGGTTTGATTTTATTAGTGTTGGCTCAGCATTCTTGGTGCTCTAGGTGTTAAGATTCTTTACCAGCTGGTGAATCCCACATAAACAGCTGACCTGAACAAGCGGGAACACATGGCCATCATTCTGCTGTCTGGGAGGCCATCAAGGTCTGATCCAGACCCCTGAAATTGCATGTCAACAAGGAGGCCTCCACACCCTATGGAGCCTCTGGTAGTGGTTTACTATTTTTTCCTGGTATAAGAAGGGACATTGATAGCCCATTGGGTGGGCCTAGGCCCAGCCCATGATGATGTTGTGGAATTTGGGGAGTCCCCATGGAGGGCTCTACCCTCTATGGGGAGGGGATGAGAGAGGGGGTGTTGGAGGGTTGTGGTGGGGAGAGGCAGAAGGGATTTATATGTGAAATTATAATTTTGTAAAAATAAAGAATATTATTCATTGAATGTAAAAAAAATCCCAAACCCATGATAATGAGTTCTGATCTTTGTCATTTTTGTTACTAAGCATATTTGAGTTTTCTTTGATATTTTCAACATTTGTGTGTCTACTCATGCACTTAGCATACAATCAGGTGTGCACATGTAATAACTCACATGTGGATGGTAGGTGAGGATATCTTACTGAGGGTCATTCCCTTTTTTTCTACCATGTTTCCAGGAATTCAATTAAGACTTGCTGGCAAGTACTCTTTTCTGATGAGCCATCTCCAGTTCCTAATTTTTAAAATGTAGAGAGTTACAGAAATATATTTCTTCCTTGTAATAACTTTCATTCTATTTCCCAACAATGTTCTGTTATATTACGTTCTCCTTCATTTTAATTATGTTCGGTTTCATTCCTACCACTATTTGGGTAGGATTTTTGAACCCACTCCCAATTTCTTTAGAGACTCACTGATTTTTCAAAGTGTTTTATTTTTCTAATCTCTGTGTATAGTTCTGTAGTTTATTTTTGTGTTGGCTAGTACTTTTTTTAAATGGTGTCATAAATATAAATTACTTTAGTTATCTTGTGTTTGCTAAGACTTCCTTTATATAAAATATAACTATCTTTTAGGAAAAATCCTTAGGCTACTGAGAAGAATGTGTTCTGCTCTTGTTCCTTGGAATGTTCTCTAGATTTTAGGTCATTTCTTTTATTTCTATGTAACATGTTTCCTTGCTTTCCTTTTGATGTGAGGACCAGTCTGTTGGTAATAATCTTGTATTCAAATCAACCAATATAAAGTTGAAATCTGTTATCTTTTGCTTAATAGTGTTTATTTCATAAAATTTGTTGGTATGCTAATGTCACATAAATATATGTTTATGTCCTTGTTTTGTATTAGTCACGATATCAATATGTAGTAACTTTCTTTGTGTCTTTGAAATGTACTTTGTGAACTATCAGTATGGATATTGTTTGCTTGCACATGTAAATTTCAGCCTGTCTTATTGCCACTGAATTGCATTTGTAGCAGGTAACTAATAGCTTGATCTTCTTTATGCTACCCAATCTGTCAATCCATGTCTTTTAATTGGAATGTCAGAAAATTAAGAGTCAGAATTATGTTAAGATATGTATTAATTGCAGTCATTTTGTTCTTTTTGTAATACTGTCATTTTTCCCCAGTCATCTTTTGGTGATATTCTGTTGTAATGTGATTTATTCCTTCCAGTATTATCATTGTTACCTTTGTATTTTGCCTTTAAAATATCCTTTCCCATATCATGTTTTCCTTTTTCAAGGTAGTTGTAAAGATGTATAGAGGCTTTCCCTCATACTTAAGACTTTTCACCTCTTTTGTTGTTCTGGTCTTGGGAAAGCTTTACTGTTTCTAACTTTTTGTTTTTGTGTGTTATTATAAGATACATTGGGAGATGGTGTCTTAATTAGCTCTGGTTGTCTTTAGCTACATTAAATGCACCAGAAGATGGATACACTTGGAAGGTATGGCTTGTTTTTATAATATTCCATATAACAACTCTTTAAAAAACAGTTTTGGATACAACTACTTAATTTCACCCAAGAAGAAAGTGACTTAATTTAGGCGATGATAGATCACAACCAAGTTTATAAGCAACCTTCAGCTGCTTATCCAGGCTTGTAGAATTCTAGTTCTGTCCACATTCAGCAATGTTTTGGTACTATTGCATCATTTACTTGGGGTGTAATGGCTTTTATGTACTTCGTAAGAAATTTTTTATTCATTTTACATGCCAACCACACTTCTCCTTCCCTCCTGTTTTCTGTGACTCCCACTGGTGCCCAACCCACCCCCAATCACTCTTCAGAAAGGGTAAAGCCTCCCATGGGAGTCACCAAACCTAGAATATTCAATTGAGGCAGGACCACATCGCTCTCCTGCATTAAGTCTCAGCAAGCTGTAAAACGGTAGCTCATGTAACAGGGATAGATACTGGTCCCACTGCCAAGGTTAGTGCAAACAGATCAGGCTACACAACTATCACACACATGTAGAGGGCTTAGTTTGGTCCCAAACAAGCTACCAGTTATATCTCTAAAGTTGATGAGGTCCCAGGATATCGTGTAAGATGTCTGTGTGTTTCCCATCATAATTTTGACCACCCCATAAAATCACTCCTTCCTCTGTTTGACTAGACTTACTTATCTTGGCCTGGTGCTTAGATATTGATCTCTGCGTCTGCTTCCATCCATTACTCAATGGATGGAAGTTATCCATTACTATGATGAAAGTTATGGCAGTCACCAATATGATTACAGGGGAAGGCCAGTTCAGGCACCCTTTCCACTATTTCTAGGATTCTTCGCTTGTTTCTTCCTTTTGGATTCCTGGGCATTTTTCTAACAACATTTTTCTCACTAACATCATAAAAACACGCCATATCAAGATATCTTTTCCATGTCTCCCCCCAAATCGGTCCCTCCCCCAACTGCCCTATAACCTTCCTGCCCCTCCCCCGGCCCCAGGTTCAGTTTACTCAGGAGATCTCATCAGTTTCCCCTTTCCAGGGCGACCCATGTGTCTCTCTTAGGGTTTTCTTAGTTTCCTTGCTCTTCTCTGGAGTAGTTAATTGTGGTGTGGTTATCCTTTGCTTTACAGTTTCTATTGTGTTGAACAACTTGAGGAGTTTTGGTATTAGCTCTTCTTTGAAATTCTGGGAGAATTCTGTGCTGCAACCATGTGGCCCTGGGCTTTTTTGGTTGCGAGTCTTTTAATGATTGCTTCTGTTTCCTTAAGTGTTATAGGTGTGTTTAAATTGTTTACCTGGTCTTGATTTAATTTTCGTATGCCATACCTATCCAGAAAATTGTTCATTTCTTTTACATTTTTCAGTCTTACAGAAAATGGGATTTTGAAGTGTGACCTGATGGTTCTCTGTTGTTATGTCCCCCTTTTCATTTCTGATTTTGGTAATTTGGGTTTTCTCCGTGTCTTTTGTGTTGTTTGAGTAATGGTTTGTCTATCTTACTGATTTTGTCAAAGAACCATCTCTTTGTAGCCTTGATTTTTTTTTAAAATTGTTCTATGTTTCTATTTAGTTGATTTCATCCTTGAGTTTGATTATTTCCTACTCCTCCTGGGTGAGTTTGCTTCTTTTTTCATCTAGAGCTTTTAGGTGTGCTGTTAAATTGCTAGTGTGAAATTTCTCCAAATTATTTAGGCATTTAGTGATAATTTTCCTCTTAGAACTGCTTTCATAGTTTCCCATAAGTTTAATTATGTTGCATATTTACTTTCATTGAAATCTAAGAAGTCAGGCTTACCTTCTCTATACTTTACTCCTTCATGTCTCTTAATTGACCTTTACAACTTTGTTTGCCACTCTGGTGCTCTGCTTCTTCAGTCATATCTGCTTGATCACCACTTACATACTTGTACTTAAGTAAAACCTACTGGATCACTACTTCTGAATTAATTTCTGTCTTCTATATCAATACCCTCCTTGTTATTTTGGACACAGCCTATTGTGGGCCACTCATCATTTCTACCAATGTACAGGTGAAATGTTCCTCTCTTCTGCGATCCTTATCTGGACCTCCATACTCAAAAAGATTTACATTTCTAAAATACTTTGTTTATACCTTTTGAAAAGCATTAATATCATTGACTTTCAAATTACAAGTATTCTTCCTATGATTTTATTATACTTCAACACATCTTTGAGACTCTTGAAGAGACAGATTGATTCAGAAGTGATTATCAAGTAGGTTTGACTGAAGCAGAATTGTAGTAGAGTTGCAAATGTTGTATGAAAGTCAATTAGGAGTCTTGAAAAAGCATACTTATGCAGAGAAGTTTTTCAAGAACACACAATTGCTAATCTAATTTGTATTAGTGTCTGCAGCACATAACTTCAGACCTAATATGTACTAACTGTTATTCAGCAAAAACACTAATATAAAAACGTTGATCATGTTAAAGGAAATGCCATTAATTCAGTTATCCAATGATGACATGAATGAGAAAGTTGATGCAGAGTATGGATGTAGTCTTCTATGTTGAGTGCAGTGTATACATATATGATTTTAAGTTTTTTTTAAATGTGTGTACATATGAGCAGGTGCATGCCACAGTATGTGTGGAGGTCTGGTGTTGGCCCTTTATTACCTTGCTTGAAAAAAATTTTTGTATTATATATCCAGCTGGGAGTTTCTGTGGATCCTCTTAACTAGATCTCTCGATAGGAGCAGTGGGATTATAGATGCTTATGTCAAACATCCAGTATTTACATGGAGACTGAGATTTTGAAATCATGTCTTCATGCTTTTGCAGCAATAAGCTTTTATTCATTAATCCATCGCCCCAGATAAGATATAGCTATATGTAGATGAGTATACAAAATGCCTGATGGTCTAGGGAAAGTTCACAACCCATGAAGGAGACAGAGCCAGCTGTCTAAAAAATGCACCCAGAATTGTGTTGATAAAAAATCACGTATGGCAGGAGCTTCCTGAAGATAGTCAGCCAGTCTAGGTTGGGTAAGTTGGGCTGGCATGTTTGAAGCCCAGTTGCCTCTGGAGTATTGGGCCTTTGGAGTTTGTTGCAGAGAGACTGCAACAAAAAATTTCCAAACTAGTTTAGGGCCTTAGGGAAAAAAGAGAAACGGACCTAGCAGCTAGGTGGTGACTCTGGCATGAGCCCTGCATCTAGTTCAGGCCTTTGTTGGTGGCTGCAAAACCAGGCAATTGGCTTTTTGTGAATTTGTGCCTTAAATTTGGGCACCAAGTGTACCAATGCTCCAAATGGACTTAGTAATAAAAACCCAGTGTCAGAGATAGGGGTAAATGCTGAGAGATCAGAGAGATAATGAAGCAAAACACAGCCAAATTACCTACTCAAATTCCCAGCCAAAAAGAGACTTAGCTCCTGTGTTTTTCTGCCATGCATTCTTCTCTCTGCCCAGTCCAGCCATCTCAGTGCCTTTCTGTCTGTATAAACCTCCAGACCTCTATGGCTAACTAGTGGCTAGCTCTGTCCTCTGATCTTTAGGCAAGCTTTCTTTGTTAGAGTCCAAATAAGATATCACCACAGATTTCCTTTATTTTTGCCTCTAATTCATCATCTTTATCACAGAAAAATCTAATGAAAATGCTATAAATTATACTTCCTTTTGTCCAAATCTATATATTTTTTTTGTCTTTCAATAAACCCTATTGCTATATCTCTATCAATATTGACAACCACTTTACCTAACACAGGTTCCTCTTTAGGTTCCTAATTCCCTAACACAGGGAAAGGTAATAGTCTGATGGTCACTCATGATGCGGTCATGCTTTTATGAATTTGTTCAAGCTGTATTTCCCATTTGAATGTATGTTTTCATTCTCTAGGTGAGTTATTGATAAACATTTCCCCTTTTCTTCTCCTATCCCAATTTCCCACCCCTTCTCCAGCTCTCCCATGTGTTATTGCTCTCTTTCTTTTGTAGTGTTGAAGACTGAATCCAGGGATTGTGTGAACTGTCTATAGTTAATTTTGTTACCTTCTATAAATTTTGAGAAACGAATTATGATGAGATGCTCAGGGTGAACTTGAACACACCTTATAACTTAGGATGGCTTTGAACATGGGAGCCTATGTTTTAGCTTCCTGAGTACCTGGGATTATAGGCTGTAGCCACCATATTCCACCTAAAGATTTCTCTGTTCTTAACCACTCAGGGTTAGGCACCTACAAAATCTGATTCTGAGTATCATTCATGTGAAATATGGTTTTCCCTTGACCCACAGATGCCATTCAATGGTTTCTTAATTGTTTTATCATTCTCCTGTTATTTACATTTATATATTCTAACTTGGTAAAAGTGTAGTATCAATACCCTAAACAAACAGAAGAAAAAATTTATTTTTATTTGAAGATACTTTGTTTTTCTAGAAAAGTAGAGCAAATTGTGAGAAAAAAGGCTTTTTGTCTGACCAGAATATCTTGAAAAAACGAATTGGTACATAAAATTTGCTGTTAGTGAGATTCTATTTTCTCCTCAAGTCCACAGTACTGTTTCTTAAGCCCAAGCTGAATATTTCACTGTGGCAAAATGAAATAAATTACCCTGCATCATCCTGAAATAGAAAAAAAAATCTAACCTGTATGTTATAAATTAAGCAAAAACATCAATATAATTGTTGAGAAGAAAAGATATCTTTTTGATTATTTGATGCAGTCTTATTTGAAAAAAATAATTCTGTTGGTTCAGAACTAGTCTTGCCTTTCCATCTCACCTTCTTTCCAATTAATAAGTTACCACAATGCTGAAATTTCTTTATTGTACTTGCCACATGGTCCACACTAAAAATGCATTTGTTATTTATCTGAAAATGATATTTAAAGTGGAGAGGGTCTTGGATATTTTTCTGGTAAATCAAACCTATCTGAAACCAAATACTTGCCAAGTTCTCATTTCTAGGAGCCATGAAATGCATGTCTCCTCTCCTCCAGCCAGTCACTAAAGCCAGACTCTTTTTTGTTTGTTTGTTTTGGTTTTTCGAGACACGGTTTCCCTGTGGCTTTGGACCTGTCCTGGAACTAGCTGTTGTAGACCAGGCTAGTCTCAAACTCACAGTGATCCACCTGCCTCTGCCTCCCGATTGCTGGGATTAATGGCGTTCACCACCACTGCCCGGCCATAAAGGTAGACTCTTACAAGGCATATTAGAGCCTAGACACTTCCCTTTTGGTACCTCTCCATTAATTATTTCCCTTAACTTGTTGATGCTAACACCTTAGTTTCAACCCTCATCACTTTCTTTCTGGATTTTTGAAGTAGCATCCTCAGTGGTCTCCCTACTTCTTAAACTTGGATTTTTATATTCTTCAATTTGTTCTAAATCTTTTCTCCACTGTCTTCCTCAACTCTTCTGCACATTGTTTTCTTGTCATTCTTGTATGAACATGCTATTTTATTTCTTATTTCTTACTTTATTTCTTCATTGATTACAGTAGGTTAGAATAATAAATACCTTCGACTTTACCTGATGTCTTAACTTTTAGGTTTCCAAGGTCTCAAACACTAAAAGCTATTTCTTATTACTCTGTACTTTTTCAGATAATAAATGAATCTTCAACACTGCTTTTTTCTTACTGAGAACCTAATAACACTGCAGTGGGCTAGTGTTAATTTGTCCTTGGAATTCATAGTGCTAGAAGGATTTATAGTGACTCACACATACAGCTTTGTCCATGTAACGAAGTTGTCACTGCCTAAGGCACAGGGCCGTTTTGTCAAGACATTGTTGAGGAGTCAAGAGATCATTCTCGATCCAAAGGGCAGGCTAACTCACAAGAAGAAAGTGGATGAGAACTTGGAGAAAAATCTCAGTAAGGATTTTAATTTTGTTATTTCAGTTAATTACTTAGATTTGGAAATCTAGAACCCTAGTTTGCCAATAAATAGGAAATGTGAAGCAAATGCTTGGCAAACCTTGACTTAAATAAATTCCAATTTGAACAACATAGGAAGAAAATCTATCATTTTTAATAGTATGTGGTTATAAATTTTTAGCAAGCTATATAAAGAAGTAATTCAATTTACAGAGGTGAAAGGAAAGTCACCCCAAAATTTTTAATTCAGTTGCTTTTTGTTGGAAGCATGGCTTTCTTTTAAAAGGATAACCATTGAAAAACTTTCTGTTTTTTTATACCTTTATACCTCTACCTTTGATGCACCTTTGGATGTTGGTGCCCCTGGGCAACCTCAAGTAATCTGGTTATCAGTGTATGCTTTGTTTCCCTCAGTAAGGCTTCTGGGCACCATCTAAAACAGTAACTTTCAACTATGGATACAGTTTAAAATCATATTGGCAATGTATAAGAAATATGCTTATCTAGGAACTATCCCAGAGATTTTAGTTTGATATAGAGGAAGCCTGAACTATACATTTCCTAAAATCTATGTAGAAGAATTTCACATGTAATGACAGAGTGTTTGTGGTATAACCCTTTAATTGACATTTTCCAAATAAAGATTCAACTACCTTTTAAAGGCTACCCATCCCAATGAAAACCAGATGTGCCCTACATCACCAGTAGCCAGCTGTTTGCATCTGCTATGATGTCAACTCCTAGAGGTTCTTAGAATCTATTCATAATAGACCACACAGCAGACACAGTGCTGATTCCATCTTTAATTTCATAGAGGACTGTGTGCCCAGTGGTTCCTTGTAAGTTGGGATCTTACAATGAGAAAATCACTGCTGGAAATACATACATGAAATTCAATTATGCATTTTTTTTCAAGACAGGGTTTCTCTGTGTAGCTTTAGAGCCTATCCCGGCACTAACTCTGGAGACCAGGCTGGCCTTAAACTCACAGAGATCAGCCTGCTTCTGCCTCTCAAGTGCTGAGATTAAGAGCATGTGCCAACAAAATCTGGCTCTTTCAGTTTTTAATATCATTCTTCTGTAACAGAACCAAACGTAGGAATTTGTGATGAGATGACAGTTGTTGCTTCTGTATAGTTTCCAGAAAAATACCTACTTTGAAAACACAAAGATATGTATCTATAAATCTCAAAGATTCATAGGTTGCTTCCCAATGGGTCATTGGCATTTATCAGGAGTCTAAAAATGTCACAGATAATCTTTTGTCTATTTTATACATTGTACTACTTCACTACTGAATTTTTTGTTAAACTATAACTAACATGGAACTAAATTCAGGAGAAGTGATTGGAAACAAAAACTCAGTTTTTACAAGATGAAATAGTAGTGTATGTCTTTCTTTGCTAGAAGTCAAGAGAAATGAATTCTTTTAGCCTGCTGAAAAGGCTGTAAAATATTGGACTCAATTCTATATTGAAGAAGAATGCATATTATTACATAGAAATTCTGTTGAATTATGGAGAAATGACTTAAGTTTTTGCCACAGTGGCTTTACCACTTTATGTTTGTACCAGTAACACTCAAAGACTAATTTATCTGCTTCAGCAACAACATTTAATTTCTGTATTTTTTATTTTGCACTCTTTTTCTTTCTCCTTCTCTTCCTCTTTTGTTCGTTCTTTCATTCCTTCTTTCTTTCTTTTCCTTTCTTTTCTTCCTTCCTTCCTTCCTTCCTTCCTTCCTTCCTTCCTTCCTTCCTTCTTTTCTTCCTCCCTCCCTCCATCCCTGTCTCCCTCTCTGTCTCTCTACCTCCCTCCCTCTCTGTCTCTCTCTCTTTCTTTCTTGGCTTTTTGGAAACAGGGTTTCCCTGTGGCTTTGGAGGTTGTCCTGGAACTAGCTGTGTTAGACAATGCTTGTATCGAACTCACAGAGATCTGCCTCCTAATTGCTGGGACTAAAGACATGCACCACCACCACCTAGCTGCATTATTTATTTTTATAACACTCACCTTAATGATTATGAAGTGACATGTATTTTTCTGGTTCTGGGGTTCAAATCCCAAGCATTTGTTCATGACAGGGAAGCACTCTACCATTGATCTGTAACTCCAGCCCTTAAATAAATATGTTTTTAAATTTGTTTTTCTATCTTTTTTGTGGGTGGCACTTCTATGATGTATGTTTATAGATTTGGAGACAACTTTCAATAATCTGTATTCTCTTTCTAGCATGTGGGTACCTGGGATCAAATTCAGATAGTGTGGGTGGACACCAAGCCCTATTACCTACAGAACTACATATTTTGCTGGCCACTGTTTGTCTTTTGTTTTCACATTTCTCATAAAGAGTGATGTTAAGAATGTGTTCATTGGCTATTTTTATAGCTGCTGTAGCGAAGTGTGTGTTTAAGAATTTTGCCAATCATTAATTAGGTTTTTGTTTTTGAATTATAGAAAAATTCCCAATACTAGATATTACCACTGAAATGACACATGATTTATGCTTTTCTCCTGATATATATTTATTTTGTTGATAGTATCATTTGATGCACAACTAAAGAAGCCTTTTAATGTGCCCTTTTAAGATTACTCCTTGCTTATCTCAATCCATTATCTCTCTTCTTCCTCAATATATACTTCTAAATCTCATCTTCCTGTCTCTGCCATCTTCTCTCACACGTCTCAATCCATACTCCCCATGACCTGTGTTTTTTGTACTCAATTCTTATTTGTTTCTTCTGATGCATACAATTGCCCTCTAAGACCTCCTGTTCTTCTTTAAAGCCTCATTTCTTTCATAGTTTTACCCATTGGTCTGAAAGCTTTCAGTGAGCACAGTAATACAAGCCATTATCAATCATTGAGCTTGGATAGTTTGTAAAACTTTTGCTCCATGCTTTGTTCTGCATAGTCATAAGCCCTATTTATCTGTGTGAAGATACTGAGTGAAGTAAAACTGAAGTGGGTTTGATTTTCAGGATTCTGTAGACACTGTCCTTTATGCAGTGCTTCCTTGGTATATATTTTGCCAGTGCAAATTATCATGGAGGGTGATGTAAAGGAAACAAACTGTTCCCATACTGTGGTCATCGATGAGCTGCCATTAAGTAGAGTATGATAGGACTGACCTTGAAGGAGTAATGAACCAGAGACCTTCACTCAATTCTCCTTAGAGAGTAACATTTGAAGAGGGCTGCATTATTATTTGCACTATAGTTTTGATAATAACATGAGCAAAACAATTGCAATGGAAATTGTTCATACTATGAAATATACAAAACACAGAACCACTGTTAATACACAAAAGCAACTAAGGGCTTTAAAACCTGCCAGAAACTCAATCAATCAATATAGGTATTACTCATTTTGAATAGTAAATTCATTAAAATATACTTATATACACACTAAATATAAAAAACCACAAAGAAGTGATCTATGCACAAATCATCTTTTTGGATTCATGTCATTACTGTTTTTTAAAATTCTTTCCCACAAATCCTATGAAGTGAAAGTTTTAAATTCTTTAATAAGCTTTATTTAAATAACATTTACACTTAGTGTATCATTTCTTCTTTCTTGGCCCGGAAAGGTGCTCTACTTTCCTGTCACATTTCTTATGAAGCAGATGTTTGAAAATATCACACTTCCTTTTCAACAAAAAATGAGAAAGCTCCCTGAGTTCCATGAAGCAGGAGTGAGTATCTGGAGATTTGATATACTGACTTTCAGGCAGGTTCTCTTTTACCAACCCGGATTCCGTCTTGGCCTCTGGACCATAACTTTCCTGCTTTTGTATTCACTGATGTAGTGCCTAGGGAAAATCTCCTGAAAATAGCTTTTTGTTTAACATGGAAGCCTTCTGAAAGACAAAACATTCACATTTTTATATATTGTTGTTTCCACTCCCCAGAAATCATTTTTCCATATTTTCTACATTCTCTTAACCTTTTTAAAATGGTGTATGACATTTTCGAGATCAGAGGTTAAGGGTCATATTATTCTAGGGAACCAGTCTACAAAATGATGCTCATGGCAGTGCAAAAAAGTAGGCAAAAGTAATGAAAATTGCTGTGAGGTTGTCCAGCCCCAGAGAAAGGTATTTTATATTTTTCTTAACCAAATATTTGGAACTCGTTTATGGGAGAATTATAAAAATAAATGGAACCCTTTCCTAATAACCTAAGATATCTAGATCTTTTAGCTAAAATGAAGTATCTTATTGAATTGAAATCTTCAAAATTCTCTTAAGATCGTTATTCCCTCGGCAATGATTCCCATTCTAGGTCCTATGTTTGATTCTTGATTATCTTACTGCTTTGTTTAGCAGAGACTCATTTCCTGTGGGATCTCTGTAGAGTTTAGTAAAGAACAAAATTCAACCCATTATAGCAAGTAATATGACATATTTCCAGTAGCAGTGTCTAAACTGTTCACATAATTTGGCAGAAGAAAAATCTTCTTTTTCCATCTAATACCTGTAAACTATCCTTTGTGAATGTCTGTTATAGACTACTCCTCTTTGTATTCAGTTTTCTTGAAATTTTAGAACTTTGTAAATGAATAAATTTGTAAGATATTTCAATACGATGAGTAACCCATGACTCACAATTCTAAAAGATATTCCTGATTAACCCTGTTTACATATAATTTGCCAGGAAGTTTCTGGAGATAAGAACAAATATTTTTATGATTATCAGTGATGAACCAGTAAAAGTGCCTTGTTTTGGAGGTTATATTTCAAATACCACTATTTAGTTAAAAGTCCTTATTTAAGACTATATTATTTCACAGTTTTACTATTGTTTTCATACATAAGTCTGAATTGATTCAATTTGAGTTAATCAGTACAAATTGTATTAGTTTCCCTTAGTTAATGTATTTGTCTTATGCTTATCTTTTCATCCACTCACCTATTTAAATGATTAGGCAGTAAATATTTCCTGGACTTTCTCTGTCACTTCATAATTTAAATATTGTGAAATACAATGATGAATCAAGCATTATACCTGAACCCAGGTGGCACATAGGGAAGATATCCTTATTCTCTTTGTTGTCTTCCTGATTCTGTGTCATCTTAGAAAATCTTGTGTTTCTTTCACCTTTTCCCAAACCTTAGTGTATCTTTTGAACTAGAATGAGCATGGAAATCAGCAGATTTGAGGACACCCCATAACCTGTTGAAGACTTTTTTTCGGTTCCTTAATATGTAGCATAATTGTGTTTTGGATCTCTTTTAAATGTTGCAGATATCATTTTTGTATACTACTTCTTTGCCCACATTTTCAATGTTAGTTTTTGCTGTGGCAACCAGCTCCAGGCCTCAGGGCAACTCATTTAAACTGCAACATATACCTCTACTTTTTGACAAATGATTGTTGCCCAGTAAAATTTGTATTTCATATCAGATACTCTTTTGAACATGTGTGCACCAAATACTGTATAGTATACACTTATGCTAATTAAATTTGTGATTTGTGTAAATTCAGATTTAACTCGGTGTTTTCTCTTTTCCTTTTTAAAGTTGGGCAAACTTAATTGAAAGCTCTCAGTTTGAATTACTATTCAGCAGAGGAAACCTCTGGCTATTGGAGGTAACGGTCCATTAGACAGACTAGCTGCTATTGTCACAGTGTTTTCATTCACCTAACACTTCTTTTAACTGTGATGCTGGGATCAAACCCAATGTTTCATATGTGCTAAACAAGCACTTTACCAATTCTGATATGTCCTTAGTTAGTTGGGTGATTCTGTGACAAATCTTTTGTATCTTCTTAATGGACTTTTGTCCCACCAAGGATTAAACAGTTTTCCATGACTATGAATTAACTGTTTAAAAAATCTAGTTAGAAGGCAGATTTGAGGATATACCCAAACAATCCCAGCATTTGAAAGGTAAGAGAATTAGGAGTTCAAAAGCACCGTGGCTGCATACCTAGTATAAGTCACTTTGGATTCTAAAGTATACTCCTGAAAAAATAACAAGAACATCTTGATTGACATTTTTACCTTGTCTGGATTTCCCCAGTCCTCCACCATAGGTTTTGGGGTTCTCAATCTATATGCCCATTGTTATTCTCTCTGCTCTACTTTTAGAAGAAATGCAGGCTAAGCACATTCTTTTCCATTATTATATTAAGTTATGGGTACTATGTCCAGTTGTATTGCAAAGTTAGACTGAAATTATAACCCTAATAGAGTAGCAGGCTCTTTGGGGTATTTTGAGTCTTGAATTGTCCCTTGTTCATTTTTGGCATTTAAGCATATATATGGATGTCTTATGGAAGGGATTGATGAAAGAAAATGATTGACAGACATAATTGAGAGAATATTCACATTGGGGTTTCAAATATACCAAGTGAAGTGTCTGAAAAGAAATTAATCATGAGAATAACACAAATTATTGCATATATTTTAACACAAACTTTCACTAAAATTCAGTCTATTTTTCAGATCAATCATTTTAACTTTAATATAGAAAATAAAAATGAAAACTTTTATAACATTAGATAGTTTGATTCATTTATAAAATACAAAAATAAAAGCCCATGTTATTAACAAACAAAGAAAAGCAAGGGATAACTCTTTTGCTTTTACTTTTCTTTTGAAGGTAGGCTTCTCTGTATAGCTTTGGAGCCTGTCCTGGCATTTGTATCCTACCTTTCTGCTATCTGTTTATCATCTACATTTGCTTAGGGGGTATTTCTTCAAATAGTAGAAATGATATACTGTCTTATCAAATGAAATTCTGGGATACATAGGCTATATTTGAGACTTACATAATACCATATGTAGAGATGAAAGATTCATTTGAACATTCAAAGCCTTAATCTTATAAAATATTAGGCAAGAAAAAATTAAGAATCCTTACATCATATCTTTCTCTCCCAAGGAATACCTTAAATTCAGAAGCAATAAAGGCAAAAGGACAAAAAGCAATGACATTGTTTATATTAAAATTTAACTTTTACATGGAAAAGAGTTACCATAATTTGTCATTAATAAAATTACAAGTCAATAAGCAAGATTGGAGATAGCATGAGCCAAAAGTTTAATACCAGTAATCTATACATTATCCTAATGAAAAAGCAACAATGGAGAAAAGGGTGGAAAAAAAGAGGGCAACTGACTATGGCATACTTTTCACCATTATTTGTTCATTTCCTCTGTTAAGACAATTATGGTTTTCCACAAAAATGAGCTTAGACATTG
The DNA here is from genome assembly GCF_003668045.3 of Cricetulus griseus. Classification (NCBI taxonomy): domain Eukaryota; kingdom Metazoa; phylum Chordata; class Mammalia; order Rodentia; family Cricetidae; genus Cricetulus; species Cricetulus griseus. The sequence continues at coordinate 3,577,254 of NW_023276919.1, forward strand.
TTGTATCATTTGGGTCTACGAAAGTTATAATTCACAGAGAGAAGCTTTAAGACAGAGGTTTCCAATCTTTTGACATTGCAGTATGATATTATCCACAAATGTGTTGGGCTGTACTCATAAGTATCCTGAGACACGTGTAATCTGTGAGATGGAGGCTGGGTATAACTGTTATAAGACTTCCTTTTGGATTAGTCATGTTATATTCATCTTATTCCAAAGCAACTAGCAATACTCCAGTAATTGCTGGATGAATTATCCCAGAAGGAACCACAGTGGGGAGGAAAAACCAATTTCATATTAAACCAGTGAATTGGAGGTGCTTTTCACACGGTCATATTCAGTTTACACTGCTATAAAACCCCACAGAATTAGCATTTTTCAAACAACAGAAATCTTGCCTCTTAAAGTTCCAGAAGCTAAGTCAAAGATCAAAAACCCAACAGATTTGGTGAGTGATATCTCTGTTGTTCATAAACAATATTTTGTTGCTCCATTATGGGATGATAGAAAGGTGAGATAAACCACCCCAGACTCTTTTATGAGGAAATTAACTCAAGTTATCAATCTTCTGTTCTCATGATGCATTAATCTCTTAGATATCTCCATTTTTAACTTTTCTGCAATAGAGATTGAATTTCACCCTATATGTTTAACCTAATTTATCCTGACTCTTACAAATACATAGCAGAATGTGGTACTGATTGTTACTAATTGGATCTTGGGGATGAAGGAAATAGGGCAAAGCTTCAGGGTTGGTGAGAAATATCTTTTAAAGAGAAACCATAAGTTAAACTTGAGACCAGAAAAATTTAAGTATCTTAATATTTCTGGAGAAGACTGACTATTCTAAATTGAAAACCCTAGAAGGTTTAGGTGTCTAATGAGGGCTACTTTTGTTTTCAATGTGGTACTTTCCTCCTTCATCCTCTGAATGGTGAAATCCGTATCATGAGGAAGGCTTGGTTCCTTGATATATAGAGGTGTTGAATGAATTAATCTGAAGTTACATGTCTCAGGATTTCTGGAGTGTGACATGACAAATTTCCCCTGATCATGTACTTTATTCATTTTTGTTATTAACTGGAAAAAATAGCCTAATTACAGTAAGGAAGATTTCTTTTTCTAGCCATCAGACATGAGAGTTTATCTCTACTGTTTTCAAGTACTTTGATCCTCTTGTGTATAGTTGTCTGTATCAGAAATTTTTAATTATGCTAAAAATATTACCTGGGAAGTATTATTTTCACAATAGCCTAAGTTGCTGTATGGTTGTTTTCGTTTACTTGTGAAACCGTAGGTTAATTTTTTTCACTGTTCTTGATTTCAATTTTATCATCTGTAAAACATTTAATGAAATGAGTAATTAAAGGGTGTTTGTAAAGCATACAAAGATATGAGAATTATTAAGGTTTTCAAAAAAAGTACTTGGTATTTAATAAGCATCCAGTAGGTGTTGTGAATTATTAAACTTTAATAGATAACTATTCTTTCTATGGACATTTTCTCACACAGATGAATAAAAGGGTTTTGCTATGTTTTAGTCACCAGGACACCCGTTGTTTCTTTGGAAGTTAGAAACCAAAAGTTAGGTCTCAGAAAGGCAGACACCGTGGCATTTTTTTATCTAATAAATTAGCCACTAAGAAACACACTTTTGTGAAGGCTTTAATATGAAAATTGGGATGAGAATCAACTCACCACTTTTTTTTCTGAAACTCTTATGTCACTCATTGATACAGAATGGTGAAAGTGGCAAGGCTCTTCAAGAGTGCTAGTCCCAATACCTGGTGTAACTCGTAGAGTATTTAAACCTAAATTACTTAAGACAGAACCAGTTTCTGAATCCTCATTGAAGGAGTGCTAGAAATATCCTTCTAGGAAACTCACACTGACTAGAGTTTCAGGACATGGTGATGACTAGGATTTTACATATCTCTCAAAGTATTGTATTAAAGACTTCATGCTCAGATGAAGGTGGTATTGGATGAAACTTCTAGCATATGGAAGTAAGATCATCAAGTCAGAGGGGACATAGCCTCTAGGGAGGTATTGTGTCCCTGGCCCCTCCTCTTTTGATCTGTATTTCCTAGTTGCCAGAAAATGAGCTGTTTTACGCTGCTTCATATTTCTGCCCTGATATGCTGTCTCATTACAAGCCAGTAAACAACGATCCTAAGGCCACTGAAACATGGTCCTAAATAAAGATTTTTCTACTTTAAGTTGCTTTTTCTCAAGAATTTTATCACAAGATTGGTATATGTTACTAGAATTATGTGTTCTGAGAAATGTATTGTTTGATGATTCTGTCATTGTGAGAACATTATAAAGAACACTTAATACAAATTGAGATTGCTATGATGTCCCCAAGTGTCCCAATGTGATGGGACTAGCTAAAAGTTGATGGCATACAATTTAGCAGATGTCTTTTGTAGATCATGACTTTGCAGCTCAAGTGGTATTCCTGCAAAAGTAAGTCAAATTGTGTAGGTTGTATGCAGGCAGAGTGCTTTAGAATCAGTGCTGTAGTTGTCAAGGAAAGTTGAAATCTCTTTTGCTGCAATACTCGATGCAGGTGATGAAAACAATTATCACTATTCCTGGAGAGTAATTGTTGTTTTTAAGGTTGTAGGAAATAACACTTGGCTTCAATACAAAATGCCTGAAATTTAATTCTTTTGCTTAGTGCTTGTATTTGAATACACTCCAGCCTGTTACTGTTGTTGAGTCAGAGTCAACATTGTTTTTACCTATCATAGTTTATGACCTGTCAGTAAGTAGAAACATGTAGAATGGCAAGCCATCTAGAATTAACCACTTTGATGCAATATTTTCTGGAAAAGCAAACAATCTACAGGAGTTGCCATACTTGTTTCATAATACACTTTTTTTTTATTTTATCAGAAGAAGCAGGTGGTATTCAGTTTAATACAAGCACATTCATCCTTAGCAAACATTCTCCTCTCTGGTGGGAGTAATTCAGAGTTGAGTTTAGCTTAACCACAACTGACACAAGCTAATATGATGGGGTATAATCAGAAGCTTCTTTTTCCCCAGCTTGTAGATAATTGGAAGTATGGGCTATTTGTTTGCAGTCCTAATGTTTCTTCCTTCCTTCAGTTTAGGAGTATTTTAACTGCCTTGTTTAGGACTCAGAAAATTATTATATAGCTGTCTAAATAATTTATTCTTAGGATAAATAATAAAAATATACTTATTAGGAGAAGCAAGATGATATTAACACAATTATGATAACTTGTCTGTTCCTGTTTTTATAGTGAAGACTAGATCATATGAATTGAAAATCTGTGTTTTTCCCCCTTTGTGAATTTTTTTTGTGTTGAAGAGTTAATCATTTTTTTCCTTTGTTATGTGAATGACATCATAAAGAATGCTTCTCTTGGCAGGCTTATAGACTTGACTCTGGGAGTCTGGGCTTTTGAATCTAGACTTGAATTAGGAATCTTTGGATTTGTTTTTAAATTCAGTCCATATCCATGGTTCTTCACAGCAGAAACTCTCTTTCTTCCAACATTCTGTTGTTGAAAACAATCCTTTAATGGGAATAATGAATGGCATCATGGAAGCTTTCTGAGTCTTAGTTTCTGTATCTGGATAAAAGGCTAGATGAAAGTCTCCAGTATGCTGGCACACTGATACTGTCATCTCTCTCAAGCACACAGCAGATTGTATTCCCTTTTTGTATCACGTTTGGCCATCAGAAGAAGCCTATGTTTACCTGGGTTATTCAATTGCTGTACTTACTAGAGTATTATGACAAAATATTTTCTAAAAAACTGCATTAATATAATTAGTATTAGGGTAGGGAATAGAAATCAGTGGCAGAGAACTTACTTAGCATGTGTAAGATCCGGTATTTGATTACCAGGTTTGCGAAAGAAGCAAATGTCAAATGTCTAGTTGGACAGTCATGTATTTAAACTGCTTATTTCTATAGGCAGTCTGTGAAATAAGTTTTGTTTTAACCCCTCTCATCACACCCCTTCAGTGACTTTCGTTTGTCCCTTTGTACAAAGCTGAATTTCTCTTTCTGCTTTGGCCTTTTCTTCTGATTCATTGAGTTGAACACTATAACTATTTCCTTCTGTAGGCATTTGTCCAGGTTCCGCCTTGGATAGGGCTCAGAGTCAATGCATTCTGCTGAGTTTTGTTATTGTTATTGTTGCTCGTAAGAGCTAGGAGGAAAGTGAGAGCAAGTTGCTGAGCAATGAGGTTGATACCATTATTATGTCCAGAATAGTTTGTGCTTAATCTACGACAGTAGCTCAAGTATTAGAGAATTGGACTGGAAAGCACTACCAGTTTCTCCTCTTCTTATCTCCATTGTGTAGCTATTGAATCAATTTCTTGCTTTAGATTTCTATGAGTATGGTTTTGTGTCCAATATTCTGCACTGTATTGCATTTTTCATCAAGGTTTTATCTATTAACATTTTTTTATTATTTACTGTTCTGTAAGATTGTCAAAGAGGCTTGGATTAGAAACCTGGTGGCTTTTTAGTCTCTTCTGACTTTTGCAGTCTATCTCTGTGCATATGTTTCTGTATAATATACAGATAATAAAACTTTCGTTATATTGTGGAGAAGTTTAAAGGAGATTCTATCCATGAAAATATGTAATATATTAGATATTATTAGATGAACATTTCTGTCCTTCCTCCTTTCACCTTTCTCCTTCCTCTCTGTAATTTTTAGTCATGTCACAAAAGTACTATAGGCATGTGTTTGTAGTTCCATAAAAATACATATCTTCATAGAAATAGGAAGCCTTTCTTCAACATATATTTTCTGAATACTTGTGAAAACTTGTCAAGCTGTGCAAATAAAACTAGATCACGTGCACAAATTAGATTGCTAGTAGATTTTACTAATTTGTCCCAATAATACATTAATAGTTTCTTAATGACTTCCCTAAACATGCTAAACATCCATGAATAAATATTTACCTGTATTTTTGTTAGATAATTTTAATTATTTTCTCTTATCTTTGTGCACTAGAGTAAATGGCTGCCTCTCCTTCTACTCCCATTTTTCTCAAGCAAATAACATCTGCCATCAAGCCACTATAAATTGGGCCATTTTTTGATGCTTATTCAGAGCATCCCTCAGTTTTTGCTGAGTCTTTAGTATTTCTCTACTACTTTTCCAGGGAATGTTCTTAGATTTTATTATCTATAACTCCAAATTCTTATCTCTGTTCTACATATTGCTTCAATTTGCAAACACAACCACTTCTTTCAAGCATTCTGAAATGTCCACAATTCTCATTATTTGTGGAATTACAGTTCATTTTTCGTACCAGAAAAATTCAAAAAGCAATGCAATGCACTATATTTGGAAATAAAGAATGCATCACTAATTTTCTATTGAACATGTTCCTGACTCGTTGAAGTGAATATGTGCTTCATTTATAATTTTTCAAATTGTTTTACTTCTGTCTTTGAAGTTACCAAAATTTTGCATCAGGAGAGACTGTCTGTGTACATTACAGAATACAGTGGTGAGAAATCTACTGGCCATGATTGATAGATAGCAAAACACTCTAGACTAGGATAATTAAACACCTGCAATCCCCATACTTGGCCATCAAGTCTGACACATGTTGAACGCCAACCTGGGCCACATAGAGATACACTTTGTTTTAAAAATTAAAACACAGCAAAAATACCCAGAATATTGAGACTGCCTTTTTATAAGTGGTTATAGAACTTCCTAAGTCATTATTCCAAGAATATGCTTTTGGACTGTTTACAAAATTTATGTGAATACTGACCCAAATTCTACTGTGTTAGAATTTGTATTGAGTGATTTAGGATCTTCCTTCCTTCCTTCCGTCCTTTCTTTCTTTCTTTCTTTCTTTCTTTCTTTCTTTCTTTCTTTCTTTTGACAGGGTTTCTCTGTGGCTTTGGAGGTTGTCCTGGATCCAGCTCTGGTTCAACAGACTGGTCTCGAAGTCGCAGAGATCTGCCTGCCTCTGCCTCACTATGGCTGAGTTTAAAGGCGTGTGCCACCAATGCTTAGCTGGAATTTTCTTTTTTAAAGACACGGTTTCCCAGTGCAACATCCCTGAATGTCCTGGAACTTGTTTGGTAGACTAGCCTTACCTCAAATTTGGAGACCTGCCAGCCTCTGTTTCCCAAACACTGGGATTAAAGGTGTGTCCCAGCACACCCAGCTGCCTAAATATTTTTCGTGTTAAGACTGTTTTCTCAAAACAACCTTATTTCTTCTGTTACCCTGTTTTGCAGATTTCTTTTATTTTCCTATTATATATTTCTTGGCCTGACAATATTATCTCAAAATGAGACATTAAGAAGTAGCATATTGAACGTTGCTGTGGTAGTGCTCGGGTGCCATGTTAGGACGAAGGGGATGGAGCACAAGCACTTAAAGCGGCGGGGCGCAGGTGCGGGACTGGGTTGGCCCTGGTGCTGAGGCAGGCCCGTCCCTCCTGCCTCGGTGGATCATGCCCAGGGCGGCAGCAGCAGCGGTGGTCGCCTGGGTGGGGGGAAGTGACTGGGCGGTGCCTGAGCAGAAGATGATGCCTTTCCACTTACAATGCAGGGATCACAACAAAGGCAGCCGCCACAGAGGCACTATGGCATTACCTCTCCTTTCAGCTTAGCAGCCCCCAAGGAGACTGACTGCCTACTCACACAGAAACTCATCGAGACTCTGAAGCCCTTTGGGGTTTTTTTTTTAATAAGAAAAGGAACTGCAGCGCAGGATTTTAATTTTGGGAAAATTAAATAACCTGGTGAAAGAATGGATACGAGAAATCAGTGAAAGCAAGAATCTTCCACAATCTGTAATTGAAAATGTTGGAGGAAAAATTTTTACATTTGGATCTTATAGACTAGGAGTACATACGAAAGGTGCTGATATTGATGCATTGTGTGTTGTACCAAGACATGTTTATCGGAGTGACTTTTTCACTTCACTCTATGATAAATTGAAATTACAAGAAGAAGTAAAAGACTTAAGAGCTGTTGAAGAAGCATTTGTGCCAGTTATTAAACTCTGTTTTGATGGAATAGAGATGGATATTTTGTTTGCATGATTAGCACTGCAGACTATTCTAGAAGATTTGGACCTACGAGATGACAGTCTACTTAAAAACCTAGATATAAGATGCATAAGAAGCCTTAATGGTTGCAGGGTAACCGATGAGATATTACATCTAGTACCAAACATTGACAACTTCAGGTTAACTCTGAGAGCCATCAAACTGTGGGCCAAACGGCACAACATCTATTCCAATATATTAGGTTTCCTCGGTGGTGTTTCCTGGGCAATGCTAGTAGTAAGAACTTACCAGCTTTATCCAAATGCAATAGCACCAACTCTTGTACATAAATTTTTCTTGGTATTTTCTAAATGGGAATGGCCAAATCCAGTGCTATTGAAACAACCTGAAGAATGCAATCTTAATTTGCCTGTGTGGGACCCAAGGGTAAACCCAAGTGATATGTACCATCTTATGCCTATAATTACACCAGCATACCCACAGCAGAACTCCCGTACAATGTGTCCGTTTCAACACGGATGGTCGCGGTTGAGGAGTTTAAACAAGGTCTTGCTATCACTGATGAAATTTTGCTGAGTAAGGCAGAGTGGTCCAAACTTTTTGAAGCTCCAAACTTCTTTCAGAAGTACAAGCATTATATTGTACTTCTAACAAGTGCGCCCACGGAAAAGCAGCGTCTGGAATGGGTGGGCTTGGTGGAATCAAAAATCCGCATCCTGGTTGGAAGCTTGGAGAAGAATGAGTTTATTACACTGGCGTATGTGAACCCCCAGTCATTTCCAGCCCCCAAAGAAAATCTTGACAAGGAAGAATTCCGCACAATATGGGTGATTGGATTAGTGTTTAAAAAAACTGAAAACTCTGAAAATCTCAATGTGGACCTGACCTATGACATTCAGTCTTTCATGGATACAGTTTATAGGCAAGCAATAAACAGCAAAATGTTTGAGTTGGACATGAAGACTGCTGCAATGCATGTGAAAAGAAAACAGCTCCATCAACTGCTGCCCAGTTACGTGCTTCAGAAAAGGAAAAAGCATTCAACAGAAGAGGTCAAGTTAACAGCTCTGAATGACAGCACCCTCGACTTGTCTATGGACAGTGATAACAAGCATGTTTGTCCCTTCACCCACTAGTGCTATGAAGACCAGTCCATTGAACAGTTCTGGCAGCTCTCAGGGCAGAAACAGTCCTGCTCCAGCTGTGACCGCAGCATCTGTGACCAGCATCCAGGATTCTGAGGTTTCTGTGCCACAAGCAAATCCCACTGAAAGCTCAGGGGGTCAATCAAGCGAAAGCATTCCTCAAACTGCCACACAGCCAGCCATTTCTCCACCACCAAAGCCTACAGTCTCCAGAGTTGTCTCCTCAACGCGTCTGGTAAACCCATCACCTAGACCTTCAGAAAATGCAGCAACAAAAGTACCTAATCCTATAGCAGGAGTCAAGAGAACATCCTCACCCCATAAGGAAGAAAGTCCTAAGAAAACCAAAACAGACGAGGATGAAACAAGTGAAGATGTTAACTGTCTTGATTTGAGTGGACATGATAAAACAGAAACAAAGGAACAAGTTGATATGGAGACGAGTGCGATTCAATCAGAAACTCTTCCGGCATCGGCTTCTCTGTTGGCCTCTCAGAAAACATCCAGTACAGACCTTTCTGATATCCCTGCTCTCCCAGCAAATCCTATTCCTGTTATCAAGAATTCAATAAAACTGAGACTGAATCGGTAAAACCACCTCAGGGTCCATAAACAGTATCTTCCAACTCAACCTGTAGTCTTCAGATGCTTAAAAAAAAGAAAAAAGAAAAAAAAACAAGGAGAATGGAGGGTACAAGACTAGACATGACTGACAATGGATTTAGGGTTTGGTGACCTCCCTTACTTGGGTTCATCAGCACTTGCTCAGAGGTCCAGGTTAGTATGCAAAGCCAGGAGTACTATTATTACTGTGTTAGCAACAGTTGCATTAACTATTTCAGAAAAAAATTACTGCCTTTAAGAAGGAAGAAAAACAAAACCCTCAAGCTGTGTTTGTATCCATAATTGACATCCGGATTGGGTTTATGTGTGCACTGTTTGGAAAATTTGCAATACAAACTGGCATAAGAACTCCTTATTCTGATGAGGCACTTTTATGTATTTTTTTATTAGAAATTAGAACTAATTTTAGATTTTCAGCTTAATGGATTTTCATTTTTTCCCAAAGAATTTTCTTTACAATTAGTCCTTAAATTGGCTACTTTGTGCTATGGTGTACTGCTCTGCCTCAGAGAGGACAAGAGAGACCCTAGCTCCGTCATGAAGAGGCATTGTGACCCTTAGGGTAAATTGTCAATGCTAAGGTACACTTTGGACACTGAAAAAAAATTAGGAGACATTTGGCTTTGATGGGGTTATGATTAACAAATATATATTCCTTTTATTTATAGAGGTGTTTTATAGTGCATACAGATCAGCAGTCTGCCAACAGTTTGTTCCTTGAGCTTTCTGGAACTCTGTTTTGCCTTCAGTTTCTTCTCTTCAAAACAACGAAAGCGCTTCCTACTCCCACTTTTGCCTTTCTTTTTCCCCCTTTGCGTTTATACACAAGATAAGGCTTGTTATGCAGAAACCAGAATGCCAGTATTTTCCTAAGCCATGACATAAACTGGTGACCCTTTAGCTACATGGCCCAGAACACTACCTTTGGTCCCATGGCTGGAAATTGAGAATGACTGAAAGCCATATCTGTGAAGCATCTCGCAAGGATTGCCATTTGATCTTTAAGAGGATTTTGTACACTCCACAGAACTCTGTCTTAGACAAATTGATTTGCAATTTTAAAAGTGGACAAAAAGGCATTTTCTTCCAGATTTTTAAAGTAGTTTTTATTTTTAACCAGTTTATCAAAATTTGTCAGTGAATTTTACATACAGAAACATTTTAAAAATCATTTCTAGCAAGCACTTGACTTTTAGTCAGCTCTCCACTTTTGAATTTTTTTGTTCTATCAAAAAATTAGAAACCTCATTTAAAGACAATAATTTCTTATAATTAAGTAGCAGAATTCTCGTCCATCTTTGTGACATCTGAGGGATGCCAGATGTTGATAAACTTATTCTTTGTTAATGTGGATAAAGCAAACCAGTAGCATCAGATCTTTATGTGAGCATGGGTTTTTAAATCCTCTGTCTCGCTGCATTCTATCACACATTTGAGCATTCTCATGTTAAACTGCGAATTCTTAAACTCTTCCCTGCCCTTCTCAATTAATTTCCAAAGTTGGAGAATAGTCTTTGCCCTTAAGCTATGCATTAATTAAGGCTTTCTTTTTACCACTTACATTGTTTATACACAGTATTTCTACTCTCCACCTCTTGCTCTGCAGTCACTTTGCCCTTCCTTCAACCACTTGAGTAAAGAAGACGGTCTGCTAACAGGTGACATGTAACGGTGTCCGTGTGTGTAGCCAGAGTTAGAATGACATCACCAGGCACAGAATTATTCTTGTCATTTTGTTTACACATTGGGGAAAAAATTCAGTTTAAAAAACGTTCCATGTAACTGCATCCAAGTTTCACCAGGCTGGAGACGTGGATATTTTCTGAGTAGTGACTTTTTAATTCTAGTTTTCATAAACTGGAGATCAGACTGTTGCTTTCCCATGATGTAAGTAGTGTCTCATGACTGAAGTTTGCTTTGTTTTATAGTATCTGTACTCCTTGTATTTTTCAAGACCTATTTTGTAAACAGATGATGTATTTCTCCATTGAAAACACAATAAAAAACAAACAGCAAAAAGTAGCATATTAATTATGACCCTTGCTTCATGGAATACACAGTGCTACCTAATTTATTATTCTTAATATGTATCTGATATAACTTAATATTCATCAACTGCTTAGGCACCTAAACACACCTATGATATATTCTGTGCATGCAAAATAAAAATAAACATCAATTAACCCCATTTATCAAACAAGCAAGTAAAATTTTATTCACCATTAACTTATACAACACTTTTGCTTATTTTATTACATGTGCTCTAGATAATGGGTTAAGCTTTAGATACATTAAGTTTTAACTTGTAAAATTTACTGCTATGTCTGTTCAGTCTGTGAGATAATTTTTGATGTGTTAGTGTTTTTTTTTTTTAATTTTATTTTATTTTATTAGTTCTAGTTAGGGAACAAGCTTATTTCAAGTCCCTTCTCCCTCTCCCTCCCCTCACCCCCAAACTTTCTCCCCCACCCCCAGCCCATCCCCCCAACCCCATCCACCCACTACTCCCCAGGCAGGGTAGGGCCCTCAACGGGAGCTCAGCAAAGTCCACCAAGTCTTCCTATGCTGATCCTGGGCCCTTCCCCATGTGTCCAGGGCCAGAGTGTAACCCTTCATATGGGATGGGCTCTCAAAGTCCCTTCTTGCACCAGGGAAAAATACTAATCCACTACCAGAGGCTCCCTGGAGTGCAGAGGCCTCCTTATTGACATCTATGTTCTGGGGTCTGGATCAGTCTTGTACAGGCCTCCTGGACAGCATCTGGGGTCGATGTGCTCTCCCTTGTTCAGGCCAACAGTTCCTGTGGGTTTCTCCATCCTAGTACAGACCCCTTCGTTCTTCATTCCTCCCTCTCTTCAACTAAATTCCCGATTTCGGCTCATTGTATATCTGTGGATGTCTGTCTCTGTTTCCATCAGCCACTGGGTGAGGGCTCTAGGATGGCATAAAGAGAAGTCATCAATCTCATTTTAGGGGGAGGGTTTTTAGGTTATCCTCTCCACCATTGCCTGGATTGTCAGATCGTGTCATCCTTGTAGGTCTCTGGAGATCTCCCTGGTTCCTGATCCCTTCTCGGGCCTACAGTGGCTCCCTCTGATATCGTTTCTCTCATCTTGCTCTCTTTCCTCTATTCTTCCCCCAACTCAATGTTTCTGCCCCTCCATTTCCTCTCCTCTTCTCCTCTTCTCTTGCTCTTATTGTAGCAGCTCCTTCCCCCCCCCACCCTCATGCCCCCAATTAGTTCGGGAGTTCATGCCATTTCCATTCCTGGGGACCATTTAACCCTTAGAGTCCTTCATGTTTCCTAGTTTCTTTGGTGAAGAGCATTATATACTGGTAGTCTTTTGTTCTATGTCTAAAATTCATATATCAGTGAGTACATACCTTGCTTGTCTTTTTGTGACTGGGTTACCTCACTCAGGATGGTTTCCTCTAGTTCCATCCATTTGCCTGCGAATTTCAAGATTCCATTGCTTTTTTCTGCTGAGTAGTACTCCATTGTATAAATGTACCACATTTTCTCAATCCATTCTTCAATAGAGGGGCATCTAGGTTGTTTCCAGGTTCTGGCTATTACAAACAATGCTGCTATGAACATGGTTGAACATATGTCCTTGTTGTAAGTACATGCCCTATTTGGGTATATACCCAAGAGAGGAATGGCTGGATCTTGAGGTACACTGATTCCCATTTTTCTGAGCAACCACCATACTGATTTCCAGAGTGGTCTTACAAGATCGCACTCCCACCAGCAATGGAGGAGTGTTCCTTTTTCTCCACATCCTCTCCAGCATAGATTGTCATTGGTGTTTTTTATTTTAGCCATTCTGACAGGCGTGAGATGGTATCTCAGAGTTGTTTTGAGTTGCATTTCTCTGATGGCCAATGATTTTGAGCACTTTTTTAAGTGTCTTTCAGCCATTTCAGATTCCTCTGTTGAGAATTCCCTATTTAGTTCTGCACCCCACTTTTTAATTTCGTTGTTTGGTGTTTTGGTGGCTAGCTTCTTGAGCTCCTTATATATTTTGGAAATCAGTCCTCTGTCAGATGTGGGATCGGTGAAGATCTTTTCCCATTCTGTGGGTGGTCGTTTTATCCTACTGACTGTTTCCTTTGCCTTGCAGAAGCTTCTCAGTTTCAGGAGGTCCCATTTATTAATTGCAGACCTCAATGTCTGTGCTTCTGGCGTAATGTTCAGGAAGTGGTCTCCTGTGCCAATTTGTTCAAGGGTAGTTCCCACTTTCTCTTCTAGAAGATTCAGTGTGGTTGGATTTATGCTGAGATCTTTGATCCATTTGCACTTAAGTTTTGTGCATGGTGACAGGTATGGATCTATCTGTAATTTTCTGCATGTCCGAATCCAATTGTACCAGCACCATTTGTTGAAGATGCTGTCTTTTTTCCATTGTATAGATTTAGCACCTTTGTCAAAAATAAGGTATCCATAGGTGCGTGGGTCGATATCAGGGTTTTCAATTCGATTCCATTGGTCTATCAGTCTATTTTTGTGCCAATACCAAGCTGTTTTCAGAACTATGGCTCTATAGTAGAGCTTGAAGTCGGGGATGGTGATGCCTCCAGAAGATCCTTTATTGTAAAGAGTTGTTTTGGCTATCCTGGGCTTTTTATTTTTCCATATAAAGTTGAGTATTGTTCTTTCAATGTCTGTGAAAAACTGTGTTGGGATTTTGATGGGGATTGCATTGAATCTGTAGATTGCTTTTGGCAGGATTGCCATTTTTACTATGTTAATTCTACCTATCCATGAGCATGGGAGATCTTTCCATTTTCTGGTATCTTCTTTAATTTCTTTCTTTAAAGTCTCAAAGTTCTTATTGTACAGGTCTTTCACTTTTTTGGTTAGTGTTACCCCCAGGTATTTTATGTTGCTTGTGGATATTGTGAAAGGTGATGTTTCCCTGATTTCTTTCTCATTGGATTTATCATCTGTGTATAGTAGGGCTACTGATTTTTTTGAGTTAATTTTGTATCCTGCTACCTTGCTGAAGGTGTTTATCAGCCGTAGGAGTTCCCTGGTAGAGTTTTTCGGGTCACTAATGTAGACTATCATGTCGTCTGCAAATAGTGAAAGTTTTACTTCATCCTTTCCAATTTGTATCCCTTTGATCCCCTTTTCTTGTCTTATTGCTATAGCCAGAACTTCAAGTACAATATTGAAGAGATATGGAGAGAGTGGACAGCCTTGTCTTGTTCCTGATTTTAGAGGAAACGCTTTGAGTTTCTCTCCATTTACTTTGATGTTGGCTATTGGTTTGGTATATATTGCCTTGATCATGTTTAGATATGTTCCTGTTATTCCTGTTCTCTCCAAGATCTTTATCATGAAGGGATGTTGGATTTTGTCAAAGGCTTTTTCAGCATCTAGTGAGATGATCATGTGGTTTTTCTTTTTAAGTTTGTTTATATAGTGGATTACATTGATGGATTTTCGTATGTTGAACCATCCTTGCATCCCTGGGATAAAGCCTACTTGATCATGGTGGATGATTTTTCTGATATGTTCTTGTATTCGGTTGGCCAATATTTTATTGAGTATTTTAGCATCGATGTTCATGAGGGATATCGGTCTGTAGTTCTCTTTCTTAGTCATATCTTTGTGAGGCTTGGGTATCAAAGTGATTGTAGCCTCATAGAAAGAGTTTGGCAATATCCCATCTGCTTCTATTGTGTGGAACAGTTTGAGGAGTACTGGAATTAGCTCTTGTTTGAATTTCTGGTAGAATTCTGCAGTGAAGCCATCTGGCCCTGGGCTTTTTTTGGTTGGGAGGCTTTTGATTACTGCTTCTATCTCATTAGGGGTTATAGTTCGATTTAAACTGTCTATCTGATCTTGATTTAATTTTGGTAAGTGATATTTATCCAGAAAGTTGTCCATTTCCTTTAGGTTTTCCAATTTTGTGGAATACAGGTTTTCAAAGTATGACCTAAAGATTCTCTGGATTTCCTCAGTGTCCGTTGTTATGTCTCCCTTTTCATTTCTGATTTTGTTAATTAGCATGCTCTCTCTCTGCCTTTTGGTTAGTTTGGCTAGAGGCTTGTCTATCTTGTTGATCTTCTCAAAGAACCAACTCTTTGTTTCATTGATTCTTTGTACTGTTTTCCTAGTTTCTACTTTGTTGATTTCGGCTCTCAGGTTGATTATTTCCTGGCGTCTACTCCTCCTTGGTGAGTTTGCTTCCTCTTGCTCTAAAGCTTTCAGTTGTTCTGTCAATTCTCTAATGTGACTTTCCTCCAGTTTCTTCATGTGAGCACTTAGTGCTATGAACTTCCCTCTTAGCACTGCTTTCAGGGTGTCCCATAAGTTCGGGTATGTTGTGTCTACATTCTCATTAAATTCTAGAAAGTCTTTGATTTCTTTTTTTATTTCTTCCTCAACCAAGGAATGGTGCAATTGGGAGTTATTCATTTTCCACGTAAATGTAGGTTTTCTGCAATTCGTATTGCTGTTGAATTCTAGCTTTAATGCATGGTGGTCTGATAAGATACAGGGGGTTATTTCAATACTTTTGTACCTGTGGAGGTTTGCTTTGCTGCCAACTATGTGGTCAATTTTTGAGAAGGTTCCATGTGGCGCTGAGAAGAAGGTATATTCTTTTGTGTTTGGATGGAATGTTCTATAGATATCTGTTAAACCCAGTTGTGTCATAACTTCTTTCAGATCCTTTGTTTCTTTGTTAAGTTTCTGTCTAGTAGTTCTGTCCAGTGGTATAAGGGGGGTGTTGAAGTCTCCTACTATAAGTGTGTGTGGTTTTATGTGTGGTTTGAGCTTTAGTAATGTTTCTTTTACAAAAGTGGATGCTTTTGTATTAGGGGCATAGATGTTCAGGATTGAGACTTCGTCTTGATGGACTTTTCCTGTGATGAGTATGAAATGCCCTTCTTTATCTCTTTTGATTGCTTTCAGTTTAAAGTCTAATTTGTTAGATATTAGTATTGCTACCCCAGCTTGTTTCTTGAGCCCATTTGATTGGAAAATCTTTTCCCATCCTTTTACTCTGAGGTATCGCCTGTCTTTGAATTTGAGGTGTGTTTCTTGTAAACAGCAGAAGGATGGATTCTGTCTTCGTATCCATTCTGTTAGCCTGTATCTTTTTATGGGTAAGTTAAGACCATTGACATTCAGGGATATTAACGTCCATTGTTCATTGGTTCTTCTTAGTTTTGGATTTATTGTTGGTGGTATCATTGCGTGTGGATTTTGCCCTTCTGTTTCTTTTTGTGTTTGGTGAAATTCGATTAACTACTGACAGTGTTTTTGTGAGTGTAGTTATGTTCGTTGGGTTGGAGTTTTCCTTCCAGAGCCTTCTGTAGTGCTGGATTTGTTGATATGTATTGTTTAAATCTGTTTTTGTCGTGGAATATCTTGTTTTCTCCATCTATAGTGATTGAAAGTTTTGCTGGGTACAGTAGTCTGGGTTGACATCCATGCTCCCTTAGTGCTTGTAGGGTATCTATCCAAGACCTTCTGGCTTTCAGAGTTTCCATTGAGAAGTCGGGTGTGATTCTGATTGGTTTGCCTTTATATGTTACTTGGCCTTTTTCCTTTGCTGCTCTTAATATTTTCTCTTTATTCTGTAGATTTGGTGTTTTGATTATTATGTGTCGGGGCGACTTCTTTTTGTGGTCCAGTCTGTTTGGTGTCCTGTAAGCTTCTTGTACTTTCATAGGCATATCCTTCTGTAGGTTGGGGAAGTTTTCTTCTATGATTTTGTTGAATATGTTTTCTGTACCTTTGAGCAGTATTTCTTCACCTTCTTCTACACCTATTATTCTTAGGTTTGGCCTTTTTACGGTGTCCCATATTTCCTGGATATTTTGTGTTAGGGTTTTGTTGGACTTGAGGTTCTCTTTGGTGGATGAATGTATATCCTCTAGCGAGTCTTCAGTGGCTGAGATTCTCTCTTCCATCTCTTGAATCCTGTTGGATACACTTACATCTTTAGTTCCTGATCGTTTATCCAACCTTTCCATTTCCAACATGGTCTCATTCTGTGTTTTCTTTATTGTGTGTATTTCAGCTTTCATGTTTTGAACTATTTCAAGAGCTTCCTTCACTTGCTTGGATGTTTTTTCTTGGCTTTCTTTGGATTCTTTAAGAGATTTATTTATTTCTTGAATTTTTTGGTTTGTCTTTTCCTCCAATTCATTTAATTTTTTGTTTGTTTTCTCTTCTATTTCTTTAAGGGATTTTCTTGTTTCCTCTTTAAAGGTCTCTATCAACTTGCTGAGATAATTTTTGAGGTCCATCTCATCTTCATGCTCTGTGTTGGGCTTTTCAGCTCTTGCCGGAGTGGAGTCCCTAGGTTCTGGTGGTGTCATGTTGGTCTTTGTGTTGTTGAGTGAAATCTTATTCTGTCTTCTCCCCATATCCTTTTAGTGGGTGCGGGTGGGTTCTCTCTATCTCCTCTTGTGGCCCAGTGGTGTGTGGGGGCTAGGAATTCGATGTCCACAACTCTAGATGATCTCGACGCTCCTGGTGGTCTCCTCGCTAGTTCCTAGTTTCTTGGTCGTTCGGCGGAATGGAAGAGTGGGGTGCTACCAGATTTGGGGCACAGGGAGCTCCTCCCTGCCTGGGCTTGTCTGGCCCAAGCCGGCAGGCTCAGGAGGGGGTGGTGGGATGGGGGTGGTGGGGTGTTCTGGCCTGGAGTCGGGAGCGGGCAGGAGCTCACTCACCTAGTTCCAGGTCAGTCTGGGCGGCGGAATGTAAGAATGGGGTGCTAGCAGATTGGTGGGGCAGGGGGCTCCTCCCTCTCTGGGCGTGTCTGGCCCAAGCCGGCAGGCTCAGGAGGGGGTGGTGGGATGGGGGTGGTGGGGTGTTCTGGTCTGGGGTCGGGAGCGGGCAGGAGCTCACTCACCTAGTTCCAGGTCAGTCTGCGGCGGCGGAATGTAAGAATGGGGTGCTAGCAGATTGGTGGGGCAGGGGGCTCCTCCCTCTCTGGGCGTGTCTGGCCCAAGCCGGCAGGCTCAGGAGGGGGTGGTGGGATGGGGGTGGTGGGGTGTTCTGGTCTGGGGTCGGGAGCGGGCAGGAGCTCACTCACCTAGTTCCAGGTCAGTCTGCGGCGGCGGAATGTAAGAATGGGGTGCTAGCAGATTGGTGGGGCAGGGGGCTCCTCCCTCTCTGGGCGTGTCTGGCCCAAGCCGGCAGGCTCAGGAGGGGGTGGTGGGATGGGGGTGGTGGGGTGTTCTGGTCTGGGGTCGGGAGCGGGCAGGAGCTCACTCACCTAGTTCCAGGTCAGTCTGCGGCGGCGGAATGTAAGAATGGGGTGCTAGCAGATTGGTGGGGCAGGGGGCTCCTCCCTCTCTGGGCGTGTCTGGCCCAAGCCGGCAGGCTCAGGAGGGGGTGGTGGGATGGGGGTGGTGGGGTGTTCTGGCCTGGAGTGGTGGGATGGGGGTGGTGGGGTGTTCTGGCCTGGAGTCGGGCGGGCAGGAGCTCACTCACCTAGTTCCAGATCAGTCTGCGGCGGCGGAATCGTGTTAGTGTTTTTATATGGATTAAGAATGTATGCTC
This sequence comes from Cricetulus griseus, assembly GCF_003668045.3. Taxonomy (NCBI): domain Eukaryota; kingdom Metazoa; phylum Chordata; class Mammalia; order Rodentia; family Cricetidae; genus Cricetulus; species Cricetulus griseus. Next base: position 3,595,596 of record NW_023276919.1, read on the forward strand.
TCATATTTCACAATATATTGAACTTGGAAATTCTTTAGATTGCTTAATTTAAGGATTAGGTGCTTTAAAATGTTCATTCCTTTGTCTTAGAATCAGGCCTCTACTTATAGCATATACAAAATATGAAAAGAGATGTAGAGAGTAGAATTCAAATAGTCACAGTCAATTTCTCTTCACAATGAAGACAATATATATATATATATATATATATATATGTGTGTGTGTGTGTGTGTGTGTGTGTGTGTGTGTGTGTGTGTGTGTGTGTGTGTGTGTGTGTGTGTGTGTGTGTGTGTAAAGGAAGTATTTCATATTCAGGAACCAGATCCAATTAGGTTGAATTCTAGCTTTTTTTCTTTTGGACCAGAGGATTATCTTTTCTTCTATATTTCCTCTAAAACGTGGTGTGTCTCTGGATACTAATTTGTCAGGATAGTAAAGAGGATTGATATGTAGTAGATGTAGAAGTGTTTGGTTAAAATGCAGAGCTTCACTTCGTGTTCAGTATGATTTGTAGTGAAATGAGAAGGCTTTTTTATTTTTAGAGTAATGATTCCTGCATGACTTACAGATTGTACTTTGTTATTGACATATAAATCCTGTCTAAGACATGGTAGTTTCTTCCTAATGATGTGATGAGCATATAACCATGAAAAGTCCATTTCATTGACCTTTGTTTCTTGGGATGAACATAATATTTCCTTTTAATCAAATGATCCATTGATGAAGACTAGTAGGTACTAGATGAGAGTACATTTCTAGCTTGAAGAGTTTTAATATATGGATAGCTAAATGTGAAAGCCAAGACTGAAGGAAAGATAATTTACTACAGTGATTCCTAGTTGGCATGGACTTAATGTATCTCCTAATGTATCTCTTATTTCTCTAGTATGCTTAACAGAGTGAATTTGTCCTAGAAGTGAACAGAAGCTTGCTTAGGTCAATGTTACCTGAAAATGAGATTCTTGGTCTTCATTACTCACCTGCAGATTCATCTGATTGCTTTGAGAACAGTGGCAAAAGTGTTCTTAAAATGTTCAGCTAGAAGGTGTCTGCCTCTTCTCAGGCTCATTATACAGGAAGGGTTTTTAGGTTATCCTCTCCACTATTGCATGGATCATCAGGTGGTGTTATCCTTTTAGAACTCTGGAAATCTCCCTAGTGACAGATTTCTCCTCAAACCTATAATGGCTCCTTCTATTATGGTATCTCTCATCCTGCTCTCCTCTATTATTCCACCAACTCAATCTTCTTGCTCCCAGATTTCCTCCTCTCCCCTCCTTTTCTCGCCCTCTTTCCCAGCTTCCTCTCCCCAACACCCTATGCTCCCAATTAGCTCAGGAGATCATGTTCCCTTCCCTTTCTCTGGGGAACCATGCATTCTCCTCTTGGGGTCCTCCTTGTTTCTTACTTCCTCTGGTGGTGTGGATTGTAGGCAGGCAATCCTTTGCTCTATGTCTAAAATCCATATATGAGTGAGTCCATACCATGTTTGTCTTTTTGTGACTGGTTACCATACTCAGGATGGTTTCTTCTAGTTCCATCCATTTGCCTGTGAATTTCCAGAATGTGTGGCACGGTCTTGGGTTGTCAGCATTGTAATAGATGAGGTTAAGTTTAGAAAACAAAATATTTCTTATGTACTGGTGTCAGAGAGTTGCATGGACAGATGAGGGAGGGTTTTCCCAGGGACATACCGGAAGAGGAAGAGAGGAATGTGGGAACATTGAGAGGCTGAATACTATTTATCTGGAGTGAATCTTTGGACCTTTTCTGCATGGGTCCCATTCATGTCACTTGTACTTACATGAAAATTTTGGGTTTGTCAAAAACATAAATTGGAGACACATCACCTGCCTTTTTTGATACAATCAACTTGACTGAAAGCATTCACATGTTTGAAAAAGAAGGGTATCTACAGGACAATAAAAAGTACCATAATTTTGCCATTTTAGAGTGGTATAGCATGATTTTCAATACTCTGAGAGAGAAAGAAACATACACAGCAAAAGAGACATAGGCAAACAGACAGGCAAAAATGATCCGATCTGGTAATGAACAGTCCTGAACAAGTCCAGAGCTGATGCTGTTCTGAAGGCCAGAGAGAGGGTGAGAGACTGGGAGAGAGAGAGAGAGAGAGAGAGAGAGAGAGAGAGAGAGAGAGAGAGAGATAAGACGGCCAATTTGGGTATGGATCTGTCTATAACAGGGTACTTTGAAGATGCTTTCAGACTTAGTAACCATGGAAGCCTGGATTGACAGAGGACTCACTGAATCAGTGCATCAAGCCAGGTGCCATGGACAAGACAACCTGATGCCTGCACATTTCATTCCTACTGTCCCTGAATACTGAATGTTGGGATTTTAGAAATGGCAATTTAGGGAATATGGATATTGAGTTCTCAAGATTGCATTCTGCTGAAGTAGGGCATTGACAATCATTGGGGACCTGAGAATGTTGCAGTATCAACAAATCCTGGAATATCTGTTTGTTCTTTCTTGGACAGGCTATGTAGCACCCACTGGGGTCTCCTAGATCTCAACAGATGACAGCAGTGTAGGAGATGAAGTTAAGTTTAGAAAAAAAAAAGTGTTTCTGAAGTCCTGGATTCAGTTCAATGATAGGACAGATGATGGGGTGATTTGAGAAAGATATATCCCATATGATGAAGAAAAGAATCTGGGATCATAGAAAGACTGAATTCTATTTTTCTGGAGTGTGTCTTTGGACCCATTTGCATGGGTTCCATTCAGCACCCTGGACCTTAATTTTGTCATTGTACAGAAGTTTGGCAGGCTCTTGAGTACTCAGGCAGAGACAGATAGACAAATACACACACACAAAAAAAACACAAGCACCCCCACCCACACACACATACACAGAGAGAGAGAGAGAGAGAGAGAGAGAGATAGAGAGAGTGAATCTGGGATCATAGAAAGGCTGAAGTCTATTTTTCTGGAGTGCATCATTGGACCTGTTTGCATGGGTCCCATTCAGCAACCTGGAACTTAATTTTGCCATTGTAGAGAAGTTTAGCCGGTTCTTGAGAACTCAGGCAGAGAGACAGATAGACACACACACACACACACACACACACACACACACACACACACACAGAGAGAGAGAGAGAGAGAGAGAGAGAGAGAGAGAGAAACACATACAAACAGACAGATAAAAGCTCAGTTTAGGTGGAGACCAGTCCAGAACAAGTACAGCTTCATGTATTCACCCAGTGTGCTGAGGCAAATACAAAAGACTAGACAGTGAGAGAGACAGATCATTTGGCTTAGGGTAGCAGGCAAACACATTGCAAAGCAGTTAGAATTATAGACTCCCACCAAGGGTGTAGAGACATATATAGAGAGACACAGACAGTGAGAGACAGAGATACACAGAGACAGAGACAGTGATTCCTAGACGGAGAGTTAGAGAATGAAATGACAGACAGACACACAGTCACTCCAAGGCTCAATGTAGGCTTGGATAAGTGCATTATACATCCAGAGGCTGGCTACCAACATACTCATGGAGAAGCTGTCTCTGCCTAATGAACTCAATCCTACTGCTGACATCTTCTCTAGCACCAAGTAGATGCAGTCACATGATCTTTCAATCTAATCTACGAAATTGATTTTAAACCTTCCTGATGAATCTAACCATGGAAAACTCACCTTTTTCACAGTAATGTGATTCCTTTCGTTCTCTTAGTCCATTTATGTACTTCTTAAGTTATTTGATATTGCTCCATAAAATGGCATTGAATAGTTTTTCCAATATAACAGTAGCAGCTAGATTCCCTAATAATGAGATGCACTTCCAATGGGGGTTCCTGAAGGAAGCTCGGTAGCTAACATTTCAGAAAACCGGGACAGCCTTAACTAATGGACAATTGTGAAACAAAAAATGCCTGAACCATTGAGACAACACAGGGTTCCGACTATTTGAGGGAAGAAACTCCCAAATTGGTAAGTCGGAATACCTCAGGTGTTTCAGGGAATTTGGAGGTGGACCACATTCTTGGGAAACACACTGTCCTTTTGGGGTATTTCATCATTTGTTTATCTCCAGATAATATCCCTGTGATGTCTCTCTCAACTGAGCCTGGGTATGGAAAGAGTTCATAGAGAGAGCGCCTCCATTGCTTTCCCAGCTCCAGAGTAGGTCATTTGTTTACATGGAAGGGGAAAGCTCTCTATGGAGTTGTAATCCTGAGCAATGGAACAGGAATCTTAGAATGTCCATGAACTTTATTTTTTCTGTTATGGTTGGAAAAGGTGAGTGGGGGAGACAGGAGATTAGATGAAGAGGGTCAGAGGAAGATACCAAAGAGAAGATAGCAGAGAGGACTTGGAAGGTGACAGAAAATGATACATTAGTTGTGAGTAGGGATCTGTCTTTTAAAGTATCCTATAACCCTGCCTGAAGACTTATTAATCATGGAACCTTGTACTGAACAGAGTACCTGCTGTATAAGTGCACCCTTCTGGGTTTCCTGGGCAGGAGAGATGCCAAGATCTTCATTCCTACTTTTATTTATCATGGAAATTTGGGGTCTTAAACTTGGCAACATTGGGAAAAATGATGTGAGTCCTCAAGACTGCTTCTTTTTCATGAAATGGCATTGACCAATTTTGGAGGCCCCGAGTATATTGGGGTAATAACACATCCGGCAATAACTGGTTGCTTAATGTATTTCCACAATGTGTGGCACTGTCTTTGGCATCCTAATGCTTTACAGATGTCAGTAGTGTAGGAGATGAGGGTCAGTTTAAAAAACAATATATTTCTCAAGTGTTAGTGACAGAGGGTTGCATGGTCAAATGATGGAGGGTTTTCCCAAGAAAAGGTACCAGAAGAGGAGGAGAGGAATCTGGGGTCATTGTGGGAATGAATACTATTTATCTGCAATGAATCTTTGGAACTCTTTGCATGGGTGCCATTTAGGTCACTGGAACTTACAGGAGAACATTGGGTGTGCCAAAAACATAAATTGGAGTCACATCACCTTCCTTCTTTTGATATAAGCAACTTGGCTGAAAGCACTCACATGTTGGAAAAAGAAGGGTACCTATAGTGTTAGACCCCCGGAACCTTAAGTATCCGGGGTCCCAGACCACGTTCACGGTCACCCCAATCACCAGGCAGATTCGAGAGCTTGCTGCCAACTGCACGAGGTTTTATTGTAATTTAAGGAGCTAACCCCATGTTAGCTCATGTCTTTCACCCACCCGCCATGGCAGATGGCTAACAAAAGACAGCTCCTAGGGGCTCCTGAGAGATCTTATAGGACAGCGTAAGGGGAGTGTCTAGGGGTACGCACAGGCTCACGATTGGTTTGCCTCCAGGCTTGGAGGGCTTGCCCTGCGTTGATTGGTCAACTGGTTGTTATGGCCCATAGGCCCTCCCAGGGTGGTTGCTATGCTCTCTACGTCATTGCTGTGCACTTGTCCGTAAAGCACATCCAGGGTTGTAAAGCATAGCGCCACCAGCTTACTTCTGATTGGTTCCTTGTCACGAGACAGGCATCTGATTTTCTAGTGTCTAGAACAAAGTCATAGAAGCACGTGTTCGACCGTTATGGCTGCCAAAATGGAAGCTGGTCCCTTCAATAGGACAATAAAAAACACCTTAATTTTGCCATTTAAGAGTGGTTTATCATGCTCTTCTATACTCTAACACAGAGAGAGAAACACACACAGCAAGGGAGACACATACAGACAGATTCAAACAGATTAGATTTGGTAGATAATAGTACTGAGCAAGTCCAGAGCTGCTAGTATGTGAGAGACCGAATAATGCTTTTATGGAATATTTTGGGGCCCAGCCTCTAGCTCCTGTAAACATGGAGCACTGGAATGCTCACCATTGTATTGTTAATGCCAGCAGGGCTACTATTATTTACCATGGCCTCAGGGTAATATGCCTCCTAATTTGCATCTCTATGTGCCTAAGCATCTGAATAGGCCCTCTCCAGGGCAGAGGGACCAGAGGTGTGTGAGTAACTTGAGAGGACAGGAGGTTAGGAGTTAGGGGATGAGTGTCCACAGGAGAGAGGAGAACAAAAGATATGGTCCCCTCATGGTCATGGCAGTATGGTTAAGAATCACCAGAAAAGATGGCTAATAAGAATTGACTCTAGTTCTACAACATGGAACTGAGAGCTCTCTGAAGATGAAAAGATGCCTGTGTTTGGTCTTTATCATCGCTGGGATGCTAGGAGCTTACAGGTGGACACACCCGCACTCAGGTAGAACCTCATGGCTGTGGTGGGTTAAAGCTGAGACAAGCCGGGTCACGACAAAATGGCGCCTGAATGCAGGGCCTGAGAATGGGGGAAGAAGCCATGGACACCATGAAGATACGGACAAGGCAGAGGCTTGGACAATTCAAAGAGACAGTCTTCTCAGGGGAACCGGTTGGAGATGAAGCATGTGCAGGAAAAAGAAGAAAGAAGTGGACAAATGTGGTGAGTGGACAGCATTTAGTCAGGAATAAAACTGTATATAATTGTAGAAATAGGAAGCAGATATATGTAATATAAAATGGGAATACGTCAGCCAGCAGCTGATGAACAAAGATAAATCGGGTTATTTAACCCTTAGAGCAGAAATATACACAAATATATGTAAGAACAAAATATCAGCCAGCAGCTGACAAGAATAGGTAAAGTGGGTTATTTAACCCTTAAAGTATGAGAAAATTGCACAAAGAAGATGTGAGACTAAAATATCAGTCAGCTGATAAATTAGTAAAATGTAATGTGTTAAACTCCGGAATGAATAATGCAGGTAATTGTAAATATGAAACAGGAATATTAGGCAGATGGTAAAGAGAAGTAAGTTTGCCTTGAAAGTAAAAATGTATATAGTTAGAGAAATCTGGCAGGTAATTCTTAGTCAGAAAATTGTATATTTATTTACTTGTGTATAGTTTAATAGCCGGGGGAACTAAAACAAATGAAAGAAAGTATAGGAGATTTTAGAGTGTATAAGTTTTAAAAGGATCCTCCCGCGTGCAAAAGAAGCAGCCATTTTGCAGCATCTCAAGTTGCGCAGGGGCTTGGGGAGACATAGGTGTGGCCTCACACACAGGCCCTCAGGAGATATCTAGGAATGTAATGGAGTACAGAAAACTCCACACCTACTAAGGGGCAGCTGGCTGGTAAAGAATATACAGGACCAATGATTGGGATCAGCAGGTAGAGAGAGTTAATAAGTACCAAGATGGAGGGAACCTTCACCTCCTTCCTTCATTTTAAACTGGAAATACAGAAAGGCAAATACTCAATGGTAAAATTAAGCAAGAGCTAAGAGACTTGGATATTTTAGCGAAATTGTTGACAGGAGATAATAAATTTACAGGTTTCCTTGGATCAGAGAGAGAGAGAGTCTCAGGGGAACATAGCAGGATATGTGTGCCAATACCATTCAAACAGCTCAAGGAACTAAAAATGGCTTGTGTCGCATATGGAACAACAGCATTTTTTACCCAGAGGCTGATAGGGAATATTGCTGTAGAAATCTCACCCCTAGGAAATTGATAGCAGGTATCCCTAGGCCTGCTGCTCAGGAGGAGGATATTTTTTATAGAAAGCAGGCAGAGACTTAGGGCGTTAGTTCAGAATTGGTTTCTAGGCCTGTGTGGGCATAATACAAAAGGGTTAGATATACAGGTATTTGAGCTTTGATTGTGAAACTGCTAGCTTGTGAAAATCCTGGTACTGTATGCCAGACCTCGCTAAGGTCTCACAGGAAAAGGACTGACATAGGCGAGTTCATTAAGAATTTTTCAGATGTGGACCTAGCTTATACCAGGGATTAACAATGATGGCTGCCTTACAGGAACTTCAGTTAAAATAAGTTATTCCTACACAGAAAGCAAGGCATAAGGAAGAAGAACCGCAAAGAGCCTTCTAGAGTTTGATTTGGACAAGTTCAGGATGAGCACCAAGTCAGAGAGAGTCTCCAAAAAAAGAGAAAATAGGGGATCAGGCTTGTGCTCAAAATACAGCCACAGTTTTTTCTGTGGCCCAGAGGGAATAGTCGAGCTAAAGCCGAGGTCAGCCGTGGCAGCTGCCTCAGTCTGCCAGCCCTCAGCCAGCAGCTTGGTGCCACCTCATGCCGGTGTCTGCAGCAGGCTAGACAAAATGGCTGATGGGGCGGCAGGCAGCCTGCTTCCTCAGGGTAACATACATACAGCCTTGGGAGATGCCGCCATGGCTGATGACTAGTCAATGTATATAAATGGTATTGGTACAGCCAGACAGAAACTGATTTTGAGACTTATAAAGAAGAAAGGGCAACATATTTAAGCTTACATTTGTTCAAATTTTGATTGCTCACATTTCAAGAATTGACTATAGCTACTATGTTAGGAGAAATTTCAATTAGGTATTTTTCTTTTCAACAAACTGATCATAACCTAGGCAAAGGAGAACTGTGAGATGTATGCAAGTTTTGAATGAAAGGTGTGGCCACACTTGGATGTGTGATGTGATTGCAAATTTATGAATGCAGATGAATGGAAATGCCTAAATTGCCTTGGATAGGATTAGAGAGATATTTACATTGCCTCAGATATAGTTTAAAAATATCAAAATCACTTTCATATGGTCAAAAAGAGCATCTAGTAAGTCAGTCAATATCTTAACAGGAAAAATTAATGATTTGAGCCCTAGGAGATAGTCAATAAAAAGTTAGCAAAATCCTATAGCATTAGCTTAGAGACATGAAGAATCCATGGATGATTCTGTAAATATTTGGCAGATGAGAATATACTGATCTTTCTAAATTTTTATGGTTAAAAAAGGAAAATCTAGAAAATAAAAATTGATACATGATTTTAAAAAGGGTTTAAGAAAAGACTCAGGAGAGAGCAATCCTGTTAGATTCACAGCTTGAATGTGTCTTTGCAAATGCAAATTGGGCCAGATCAGCTAAGATGAAAATGAAGTCTTATCAGCTGGTCAGCTTTGAAGGTTAGATTAGAAAAGGCTACTTAGAAAATTTAAATAAATCTTAAAAAAATTTTAAAGACATATGTTGTATTCTAAAGAAATTACGGCTTAAAAGAAAGCAATTGGAAAAGATAGTTTAAAATATTTAAATGAGTTTTTAAAAAGCTGTTATAAAATATTCATTGGTTAAGTAGGTTTTTGGAACATCTAACGATGATTTAAATACTTTAAGAAAGATTCTATAAGGAGATAATGATCCAGATGTACCCAAGCAGCTAACTAAGAAGGTAGACAAGTTCTATAATTAGAGGAGGCGATTCAGCTTCATCAGATATATTGACTATACAAAACCATGGGGGCTTATGTGTTCCCCACAAAACATAGTCCAACTTCAATTCTATAGCAGAAGGAACCATTATGGTGGTTGCGCCTACCTGTCTCACAAGCCTAAATATTAAGCCCTTATTTTAAAACAGTAGCTTACATGATTCAGAAATACCATATAGATTCTAGAAGGTATTTTAGGAGAGAAGCAAATATGATACATGTGCCCTACCCTAAGCAACAGTTTAGTTGGTTATTTCAGAACAATGATTCATGGACGATCGCCTTTGCTCAGTTTTCAGGAAGAATTGATAATTCTTGATAATTGATAATCAGTTTCTAGCTCATGGACTGTTATAATTCACACTAATGCATCCTTTTGTATTTCCAAAATTGTAAAAAGCAGTCCTGTAAAAGTATGCTATGTTAGTTTTTAACCCATGGTTCTATTGGGAGAGTCACTTACAGAGGTTATTAATAGAAAGGAATAGATAGAGCAGACAGCTCGGGCTTCAGATCAAATAATCAAATTGTGAGCTGTTGCAGTGGTCTTTTAGAATCTGATAAATTTTTATACTCACAGTTACTATGTCTTTAAGGCTTATAAGGTAGTAAAGACAGTCCCATGCACAGGGTCTAGTAATAGTCAAGTCAGAATGTTATTTAAGCAAATTCAAAATGTTATTCACCTAAGAGAATTACCATGGTTTATGGGTCGCACTGGGAACCTATTTAATAGGCCTTTCCTGTAAGTCATTGTTTAAGGTTTTTTTTTTTTTTTTTTTTTTTTTTTTTTTTTTTTTTTTTTACATAGGAATGCCAAAACGTTTAAAAATAGATAATGGGTCTGGATATACTAGCAAAGCTTTCCAGCGATTTTGTGCTCAATGTACAATTGATCAAAACATGTATTCACTATACATCCCCAAGAACAAGGAATAGTATAGCAGGCCCATAGTGCCTTCAAAACACTGATTCTAAGACAAAAAAGGGGGATCTGTGCCCCCAGTCTCCACATGCTGTGTTAAATCACGCACTGTTTATCTTAAACTTTTAAAATATGGATGCCAGTGAGCAATCTGATACAGACAGATCTGGCATAAAGGAACTCGAGCAAATTTTGCTCAGGTCAAATGGACAGATGAATAGATGGGACCAGAATCCTTAATTATTTGGGGGTCGAGGGCATGTCTATGTTTTCTCGAAGGTGAAGAAATAGGCATGCTGGCTGCTGGAGTGGTTGATGAGATGTATGGAGCAGAGAAGAATTGGACCTGGGCTGACAGGATAATGTCTGAACCAGTTGGAGTGAAACACTGGACCTGTATTCCTGAACTCTGAGTGCAGGAAGAAAGGAGACACACCCAGTTCCAGTTTAGAGATGCTTTCCAGTGTCCCAGCCTCCCTACAGATGGACTACATCCACCTCTCTGAATCCGTGAGTGCTCATCCAGGAGCAGACTACAAACTTGATAAGAAAACAGCTTGCTTTCTTGCCACAAACAGACACACAAAACTGTTTTGCCAATTTTTCCCTTGGGAAAAAGGACCCATTTAGCACAGTCGGATATTAGCACAAACCAAGTGGCAGAAGCTCCTTCACAATCTTTAATCAAGTCATGGACAAAAGACTTTTTAGTTAACTTTTAAAGACGGATGTTACAAACCTGATGATAGAACTTCGGACTTTGAACAAGAAAGAGAAAGGTTCATGGGGCATTAAGTCCCAGGCAGGGAATAAAAAAAAAGGCTTAGAATTGTGAAATTGTTCACACCACACAGATTGTGAGAATATCTTATTGTCTTTTGATTGTATTGTAAGACACCCTAATGTATATTCATGATGAGATTGTTAATGTCTGTGACCTTGCTGTATGTGTTATGCAATTGTTACTAGATAATAGAAGACAGAGTATATACTAACATGAATGTAATGTGTAATTTACAATCCTTAGGAAAGAAGTAGGTTTTAGGAAGAAAAGTTTAATAAGGTCCATATCAGAGACACTAGAGGCATTTCCATGGAGATTTTAAAAGGTCATTTTAAACTTTATATATCTCCATTCCACAGGAGAACTTTTGCAGGCATGAGAGCTGATGTGCTCTTCTCCTGGAGGTTTCTTGATGATTAAGAATGCTTGGAGCTGGTCCATGGCCCATCCCCCACTAACCTTTTTTGTTTTACAGAGCCTGTTTCCAGCCAGAGATGGGTATGGTTTTCCTTACCTTCAGGGAATCCTAAGACAGAACAGGCATGACAGAATGCGTGATTACATGAGGGGCACCCTGGCAGGTTTAAGTGAGCCTCCTAAAACAGGCACAATCATCTCTCCTGATTCAGAAGCACAGGTTTATTTTTATTAATTTAAGAGAGCGGTATTGTGGGGGACCAAATAATTCTGAAATGAAATATTTTGGGGTACAGTCTCCAGCTTCAGCAAACAGGGGCACTGGAAATCTCTGGCCCACTATTGTATTGTTAATTGCCAGTAGGGCTACTATTATTTGCATCTCTGTGAGCCTAAGCATCTGAATAGGACCTCACATGGGCAGAGGTTTGAGGTGTGTGAATGACCAGAGAAGACAGGAATTAAGGTCATGCTAAGAGAACAGAGAGCAGAACAAAGAGAGAAATGGTTCCCTCGTGGTATTGGCAGGAGGGTTAACAAACAGCAGAAAAGATGGCTAATAAATAAATGACTCTAGCTCTACAGCATGGTACTGAGAGCTCTCTAAAGATGACAAGATGCCTGTGTTTGATCTTTATTGCCGGTGAGTTGCTAGGACTTTCCAGGTCCACGCACCCCCACTCATGTCGAACTTCATGGCTTTCGTGGGTTAAAGCTAAGACATGCCTGGTCACGACAGAGTGATAGAGTGAGATTTAGAAAAATGAAATGAGAGACAAACATACAGCAGACTCACAGACAGGCCAAGGCTTAGTCTAGGCAGAGATAAGGGAATACAAGGTCCAGAGGCAGGCTCAGAACATACTCATGGAAGATGCTTTCTCTGCCAGTGAACTATATCCTGCTACTGACATCATCTCATGCAACCAAGAACCTGTAGTCCAATGATCTTTCAATCCAATCTAAGAAATGGAATTCAAACCTTCCTGGAATTAGCTAACATGAAAAACTCACATTTATTTACAGCAATATGATTCCTTTCATTTTCATAGTCAATTGATGTAATTCTTAGGGTACATGATATTCCTCCACAAATAGGCATTGAATGGTTTTTCCACGGTACCAGTAAACACTAGATTCTGTTAAACATAAGATGTACTTCCAATGAGAGTGGCTGAAGGGGGCTCGGTACCCAACATCACAGAATATGGAGTCAGCCTGAACTCATAAACAATTGTGTGACCAAAATTACCCAAACAGTTGAGACAACACAGGAGTCTGAAGAGTGGAGGGAAGAAACGCCGAAAGGCGTAAATCTGGAAAACACAGGTGATTTAGGAAATGTGGTGGTGGACCTAATCCTTGGGAAACACAACAACCTAATGGTGTGTTTCACAGTTTGGTCAGTCCCAGAATAAGGTCGCAGTGGTATCCTGCTCAACCGAGCCTGGGTATGGAGAGAGGTCATAGAGAGAGAACTTCCCATGCTTTGATAAATCCAGTGTTGGTCTTTTGTTTATGTGGAGTGGTAAAGCCTGCTAGGGAAACTGAAGACTGAGCATTGGAACACCAACCTTTGAAAGTAAACAAACAAAGATTTTCTGACAGGGTGGGAGAGGGTGAGTGGGGGAGACAAGAGAAGAGATGAGATCAGTCATCGGAAGAGCAGAGAGCAGAGAGCAGAGAGCAGAGAGGAAGTGGAAGGTGAGAGAGAGAAACAGAGTTTGAAAGTGAATAACAAAGCATGATTGGGCCAGTATCTGTCTTTTAAAGGGGTCCTATAAAACTCCCTGGAGATTTAGTACCCATGGAAGCTTGAACAGAGTACTGCCTGAGTGATTGAATCATGCCCGGTGCCTTGAATAGGCCAGCCTGAGGCCTAGAACTTTCATTCCAACTTTCCCTGATGACAGAATGTTGCGGTGATAGACATGGCAACTTAGGGAAAAAGAATATCGAGTTCTCAAAACTGCATCCTGCTGCAGTAGGGACATTGGCCATCATTGTGGGACCTGAGAAGGTTGTGGTACTAACACATCCTGGTTTATCTGGTTGCACTCTCCTTGTACAAGGCTTGTGGCACATACCTGGGCCTCCTAGACCTCTCCCAATGTCAGCAGTGTAGGAGAAGATTCAAAGTTTAGAACTGAAATTGAAAATGTTTCTGAAGTCCTGGTATGAGAGTTATCAGCTGAGAGAGAGAGAGAGAGAGAGAGAGAGAGAGAGAGAGAGAGAGAGAGAGAGAGAGAATAAGAGAGCTTAATTGGGTCAGGATCTGTCTTTTAACAGGGTCCTTTAAATCTTCTTGCAGACGTAGTAAACATAGAAGCCTGCATTGACAGAGGCCAGACATAGTAAATATGAAAGCCTGCATTGACAGATGCTTGCCTGAATGAGTAGATCAAGACAGTTGCATTGACAGAGGAGGAGGAAGACAATCTGGAAACTCTGAGAAGCTGAACACTATTTATCTGGAGTGAATATTTGGAAATTTGTTTATGGGTGACATTCAACTCCTTGAAACTTACATGAAAACTTTGGGTTTGCCAAAAACATAAAATGGAGACACATCAGCTGCCTTTTTTTTGACAGAAGCAACTTGGCTGAAAGCATTCACATTTTCGATAGAGGAGGCTATCTTTAAGAAAATAAAAAAGCTCTTTAGTTTTACCGTTTTAGAGTGGTTTAGCAATCTCTTCTGTACAGTGAGAGAGAGGGAGACAGACACACAGCAATTAAGACACAGGCATCCAGAAAGACAAAAGGTTCAGTTTTGTGGGAGAACATTCTTGAGGAAGTCCTGAGCTGCTGATATTCATCCAAGTTGGAGAGGCAAAGACAGAAGGACAGACAGTGACAGAGGGAGCGAGGGAGAAAGAGAGAGGGAGACAGAGAGACAGGCCAAGTGTAGCAGACATGTCCAATGCAAAGCAGGTATAGATGTAGAAAACCACCAGGTGAAGAGACATATACAGAGACACAGAGACAGTGAGAGACAGAGATACACAGAGACAAAGACAATGAGTGATAGAGAGGTAGGGACTGAAAAGTCAAACAAGCAGACAAACACACAGACATACCAAGGCTTAGTGTAGGCTGAGATAAGTGAATACCAGGTCCAGTGCTAGTTCCAAACAAAATCATGGATGATTCTGTCTCTGCCTAATGAAGTCTGTCCTACTGCTGACATCATTTCGTGCACCCAAGTACCTGCAGTCTAATGTTCCTTCAATCTAATCTAAGAAATGGAATTTTAACCTTCCTGGAAGAAGCTAATGATGGAAAACTTACCTTTTGTTACGGTAATATGGAATGGGACGTGTATCATTCAGACAATAAAAAGAGCCTTAATTTTGTGATTGTAGAGCATTTTAGCATGCTCTTCAGAACTCAGAGACCTTGAGAATAGTGTTGTACTACCACATCCTGGAGTACCTGGTTGCTCCATAAATTCCCAGAATTTGTGGCACTGTCTTACGGTGTCACCAGTGCAGGAGATGAGGTTAAGTTTAGAAAACAAAATATTTCTTATGTCCTGGAGACAGAGGGTTGCATGGTCAGATGAGGGAGGGTTTTCCCAGGGAAGTACCAGATGATGAAGAGAGGAATCTGGGAACATTGAGAGGATGAATACTATTTATCTGGAGTGAATCTTGTGACTTTTTTGCATGGGTCCCATTCAGCTCACTGGAACTTATATGAAAACTTTGGGTTTGCCAAAAACATAATTTGGAGACACATCAGCTGCCTTTTTGATACAAGAAACATGACTGAAAGCATTCACATGTTTGGAAAAGGAGGGCATCTACAGGACAATAAAAAGCACCTTAATTTTGCCATTTTAGTGTGGTTTAACATTGTTCTTCAATACTCTGACAGAGACAGAAACACACACAGCAAGGGAGACACATGCAAACTGACATACATAAGGATCAGATTTGGTAGAGAACAGTCCTGAACAAGTCCAGAGCTGCTGGTATTCATCTAGGTTACAGAGGCAAAGACAGAATGCCAGAGAGAGGGTGAGAAACTGGGAGAGAGAGAGAGAGAGAGAGAGAGAGAGAGAGAGAGAGAGAGAGAGAGAGAGAGAGAGAATAAGAGAGCTTAATTGGGTCAGGATCTGTCTTTTAACAGGGTCCTTTAAATCTTCTTGCAGACGTAGTAAACATAGAAGCCTGCATTGACAGAGGCCAGACATAGTAAATATGAAAGCCTGCATTGACAGATGCTTGCCTGAATGAGTGCATCAAGACAGGTGCATTGGACAGGCCAGATTGATGCCTGCACCTTTCATTCCTAATTTCCCTGAATACTGATTGTTGTGGTTTTAGAACTGGCAATTTAGGGAATAAGGATATAGAGTTCTCAAGATAGCATGCTGCTGAAGCAGGGCATTGACCATCATTGGGGACCTGATGTCGTACTGCCACATCCTAGAATACCATTTTGTTCCCTTTCTGGAGAGGCCAGGTAGCACTCATTCGGGTCTCCTAGACCTCAACAGATGTCAGCAGTGTAGGAAATGGAGTTAAGTTTAGAAGACAAAATATTTTTTAAGTCCAGGTGGCAGAAGGTTTTATGATCAAATGGTGGAGGGTTTTCTCAGGGAAAGTTACCAGAGGAGGAGGAGAGGAATCTGGGTTCAGTGTGGGAATGAATACTATTTATCTGGATTGAATCTTTGGACCTTTATGCATGGGTCCCATTTAGCTCATTGGAACTTACAGGAAAACATTGTGTGTGCCAAAATCATAATTGGAGACACATCACCTGCCTTCTCTTGATACAAGCAACTTGGCTGAAATCATTCACATGTTTGTTAAAGAAGCGATTCTACAGGACAATAAAAGGCACCTTAATTTTGCAATTTTATAGTGGTTTAGCATGCTCTTCAATACTCTGACAGAGACAAAAACACACACAGCAAGGGAGACACATGTAAACTGACAGACATAAGGATCAGATTTGGTAGAAAACAGTCCTGAGCAAGTCCAAAGCTGCTGCTATTCATCCAGGTTGCAGAGGCAAACACAAAAGGACAGAGAGAGGGTGAGAGATTGGGAGAGAGAGAGAGAGAGAAAGAGAGAGAGAGAGAGAGATGGAGACGGAGATGGAGATGCAGACAGAGACAGAGACACAGAGATAGAGACAGAGATAGAGACACAGAGACAGAGAGAGAAATGCCTTCACCTTTCATCCCTACTTTCCCTGAATACTGATTGTTATGATTTTAGAAATGGCAATTTAGGGAATATGGATATCTAGTTCTCAAGATTGCAACCTGCTGAAGTAGGGCATTGACCATCATTGGGGACCTGAGAATGTTGTGGTACTAACCCATCCTGGAATAACTGTTTGTTCACTTTTTGCACAGGCCAGGTAACACTCACTGGTGTCTCCTAGACCTCAACAGTTTTCAGCAGTGTAGGAGATGCAGTTAAGTTTAGAAACAAGAGTGTTTCTGATGTCCTGGTATCAGAACGGTGATAAGACAGATGATGGAGTGATTGACAAAAGAGAGATCCCAGATGATGAAGAAAAGAATCCGGGATTATACACAAGCTGAATACTATTTTTCTGAAATACATCTTTGGAGCTGTTTGCATGGGTCCCATTCAGCTGTCTGGAACTTACAGGGATATTTTGGGTTCTCAAAAACATAAATAGGAGACTCATCTGCTTCTTCTTTATGATAGAAGCAACTTGGATGAAAGCATTTTCATTTTGGAATGGGAAAGGTTTATTTTGGACAATAAAAAATCACCTTAATTTTGCCATTTTAGAAAGTATTAGCATGCTCTTCAGTACTCAGACAGACAGACAGACAGACAGACAGACACACACACACACACACACACACGGAGAGAGAGAGACAGATAGAGAGAGAGAGAGAGACAGAGAGAGAGAGAGAGAGAGAGAGAGGAACACATACAAACTGACAGATAATAGCTCAGTTTAGGTGGAGACCAGTCCAGAACAAGCACAGCTTCAGGGATTCAAAACAGTGGACTATACAGAGAGAGAGTCAGAGCCTTTGGATTATTGTAGGAGGCAAACACATTGCAAAGCTGTTAGAATTATAGACACCCAATCACGGTATAGAGACATACACAGAGAGACGCAGACAGTGAAAGACAGAGATACACAGAGACAGAGACATAGACAGTGTGTGCTAGAAAGATAGAGTTTGAAATGACAGAGAGACACACAGACAGTCCTAGGCTTAAGGTAGGCTTGGATAAGTGCATTATATATCCAGAGGCAGGCTACCAGCATACTCCTGGAGGAAGCTGTCTCTGCCTAATGAACTCAATCCTACTGCTGACATCATCTCTTGCACCCTAGTAGATGCAGTCACATGATCTTTCAATCTAATCTACGAAATGCAATATAAACCTAACTGAAAGAAGCTAACCATGGACAACTCACATTTTTTTACAGTAATGTGATTCCGTTCATTCTCTTAGTCCCCTGATTTACTTCTTAGGTTATTTGATGTTGCTCCACAAAATGACATTGAACAGTTTTTCCACGGTAACAGTAGCAGCGAGTTTCCCTTAAACGTAAGATGTACTTCCAATGGGTGCGGCTGAATGAGGCTAGGTAACCAACTTCTCAGAAGACGGAGTCAGCTTTAACTCATCGACCATTGTCGAACAAAAAATGCCCGAACCATTTAGATGACACAATAGATCACAACCTGATGGTAATAACTTAGAGCAGAAATCCAATGACCCAAAACCTTCTACCTCTGCTTTAACTTCTAACTAAAAAGGAAGGCATAACATCTAACTAAAAAGATGAATGGTACTTTGACATTGTTCTTGGAGCATCTGGGTGTCTAAACTTTCCATTAATTTTCAGAACAAGAACAAATTAATTCCATCTCTACTGTCGAAGCCCAAACACAGTCCACATGTGTTGGAGTTTATTTCGATAATTCCTCACCATCAGAGAGGTATCTGTATCCATATTGATCTGGGCCAGGTTTTTTCAAGCCCATTGCAGTTCACTGAAGGGCCTATAAAACTATCCATTGCATCAGATTGGACATACACACATTTGTCTTACCAGAATGAAGATATCAATCAATCTCCCACTTAAAAAGTAGGGCCCTGAGGTTCCTGCTCTAGGATAAGGAGACTGAATCATGAAACTACAGCCCAAGGAGATCTAAGTAGATCAAAACCAGATTAAAATGGCCTAGAGTTGCAAAACATGAACAATAGACTCCTTGTACTGCCTTAAGAGTTGAGGGAGTCGTAACACAAAACACTTCAGATAAATGGGACACTAACATTATAATGTAGTCACCAGATTCCCCAGACATTCCTGAATCCACAGAAGAGGCCCAGGTTACTTCCAGATCTTCCTGAGGGGCCTTAGATTCCTCATCATTTGTGCAAGAAATTAACGGAGATGCCTCTCCTTCATTGGGTACTCTGGACCAATTTTGCTCTGTCCCTGACTCTGTACATCCTGTGCCCTTCAACCAAGGACCAACAACACCATCAATACCTGTAGATTGGACTTTCACACATATGCCATTGCGGGTGGAAGATGCCCTCTATAAAAGATGACCCCAGGGACTCCTCTTGTATGAGAAATAGAATTCAACAGGCAGCCCCTGCACTAGCAAGCATGAGTAGATCACATTCTGATGCCAATTACTCAGGCAAGAATTCCAGTGAAAAACAATCTCCTAGGAATGCCATTACAGTGCAGGACTCCATGACGTTCAATACAAAAGATAAGTGGGACTTTAAAATCCATGTAGATACATCTATGTCTCCAGAACTTCCCATATTCTCAGAACAGTCACAGGATATTTCACTCTCTACTGGTGGGGAGCAAACAGAGTCCATAACTTAGGGTGTTCTGAATGATCCCTCACATTGAGAGGGTCCTCTGGAAACATTTTCCTGTGACTCTGGATCTCTTCTGCCCTTTCATCTCACTCAAGGGCCTCTAACACTATCCATTTCTGCAGAATGGACAAACACACACCTACCATCTACACAGGAAGTGATCACTAATTCCCCTTCTTACAAAATGGGAACCAGTCATTCCGTCTCTAGTAGAAGCATATAAACCCAGAAATCACCATAGAAAGAAGCTACAGTAGATCCAATCAAGATCACAGTGGCACTGCACAGCATTCTTAAGACCCCCAAACTCCTTTCAATGCCTTAAGATTGAGGGAGGCCTAAACACTAGAATAACTGATGGATGGTACATTTGTATTAACATAAGAACTGACATTACTACACCCACAGAAGAGGCACATATTAGTTCATAATCTGCCTGACAGGCTATATTATCATCCATGTGACTTACTTATGGCTTCCCTATAGAGTCCTCAGTGAACCAATTTTGTTCACACAGAATAGCTGACACATTTACACTCTTAGAAATGTGGCCCAATGCTGTCATCCTCTTTGAGAAGCAAACATAATTTAGGAACTAGAGCTTAAGTGAAACTCAATGGATCATCACCAGTTTACCATGGTTTACACCAGAAAATCATTGACCCACGAAAGCCTTCTGCTTCCTTAAAAGCTTAGGAAACACTAACATTTAACTGATCTGATGGATGGGCCTTTTTCATTCCTCTTGGGCTTTCTTTTTTCTGAGGTCTTTCCTTCATCTACATGACAGGCACAGGTTAACTCATTGGAGAGGTCCTAGCATGTATGACAAGTGAGAGGGGCATTCATGATGATGCTTCTCCTTGGAGGGTAATGTGCAAACTTTTTGCTCTACCCGGAGTTCTTTTGACACTTTAATTCACTCAAATTTGTGTATTGTTGTCCATACCTGCAGACCAGAATTTCACACATGTGTTATCCCAGGTAGAGTAGCTGACCCATTCTCCCTCCTACAATATTGGCCCCATGTGTTCTTCTATTAGAAGAAGCATATGGAAACAGAAAACCCCGACAGAATGAAGCCTCCTCATACTGAGAAAGAGAGGTCCTGGATGAGAAGGAATGGATGTGGGGTAATGGAGAGTCTGAATACTATTTATCAGAAGTGAACATTTGGACTTGTTTGCATGGGCACCATTCAGCTCCTGAAACTTGAAGAAATATTTTGGGTTTGTGAAAAACATAAATTTGAAATATGCCAGTTGCCTATTTATAATAGAAGCAACATGGCTGAAAACAATATCATTTTGGAATGGGAAGGGAATATTTAGCACAATAAAAAAGCACCTTATGTTTGACCTTGTAGATAGGTTTAGTATGCTTTTCAGTACTTGAACAGAGAGAAACACACACACACACACACACACACACACACACACACACAGAGAGAGAGAGAGAGAGAGAGAGAGAGAGAGAGAGAGAGAGAAGCTCAGTTTAGCTGGAGACCAGTCCACAACAATTACGGCTGCCGGTATTCACCCTGGGTTCAGAGGCATACACAGAGGACCAGACAAAGAGAGAGACAGACCGACAGAGAGAGGGAGAGAGAGAGGGAATAAGAGAGCATGAGAGAGGCATTGGCTTACTGTAGCAGGCAGTCACATTTCACAGCAGGTAGAATTTAGACTCCCACCGATGGTGTAGAGACATACACATAGAGACACAGACAGTGAGAAACAGAGATACACACAGATAAAGTGTGGGATAGAATCAGAGATAGAGAATGAAATGATAGACTGACAGACAGAAAGACACACAGACAGGCCAAGGCTTTTGTAGGTTGAGATAAGTGCATAACAGGTCCAGAGGCAGGCTCCCAAAATACTCATGGAGGATCCTGTCTCTGCCTACTGAACTCCACCTTTTTCGGGCATTTCATGCACCCAAGTATCTTCAGTCCACTGATATTTCAATCGAATCTAAGAAATGGAATTTTAGACTTCCTGGAAGAAGCTAACGATGGAAAACTCATCATTTTTCAGTAATGTGATCATACTGATTTTCTTAGTCCATTGATGTACTTCTTAGGGGATATGATATTCCTTAACAAAAGGAATTGAACGGTTTTTGCATGGTAACAGTTACTGCTATATTCCCTTAAACAAAGAATGTATTTCCAATGGGTATGGCTGGTTGAGGCACGGTACTCAACATTTCGGAAGGAGGAGTCAGCCTGAACTCAAGGCCAATTGGGGAACAAAAAATGCCTATACAGGTGAGATGACACAGGGGTCCGAACAGTGGAGGGAAGAAACTCAAAAAGGCATAAATCTGAAACCCACAGGTGAGTTGGTGAATGTGGTGACAGTCCTCATCATTGGGAAACACATCTAACTGACGGGGTGTTTCTTTGTATTTTAAGTCTCAGAAAAAGATCTCTGTGGTATCCTGCTCTACTGAGCCTGGGTATGCAGAGAGGCCACAGAGAGACAACCTCCATGGCTTTCAAAGCTCAGTGTTGGTTATTTGTTTACATGGAAGGGGAAAGCTCGCTATAGAGATGGAACCCTGAGCAATGGAACATGAATTTTAGAATGTCCATGTTAGATTTTCTAACATAGTTGGAGAGGGGGAGAGGGGGAGACAGGAGAAGAGATGTAGAGTGTCAGAGGAAGATACCAGATAGCAGATACCAGGGAGGAATAGGATTTTGACAGAGAGAATAAGACATCAGGGGTTGGTAGGGATCTGTCTCTTAAAGGGGTCCTATAATCCTGCCTACAGACATATTACCCATGAAACCCTGGACTGAACAGAGTACTGAGTGAGTGCACACCTCCAAGTGTCATGGGCAGGTAGCCTGATGACATGACATTTCATTCACACCTTCACCGATTATTGAAATTTGGGGTGTTAGACTTGGAACTTAGGGAATAAGGATGTTGAGTCATCAAGACTGTCCTTTTGCTGAAAGGACATTTACCATATTTGGGGGCCCTGAGAATAGTGGGGTACTACCACATCCTGGAATACCTGGTTGCTCCATTGATTTCCAGAATGTGAGGCAATGTCTAGGGTATCCTGATCTTGGCAGATGTCAGCAGTATAAGAGATGAGGTTAAGTTTAGAAAAAAAAAAGTTTCTGAAGTCCTGGTGACAGAGGGTAGCATGGTCACACTAGGGAGCATATTCCCAGAGAAATGTACAATATGAGGAGCACAGGAATCTGGGATCATTGAGGGACTGAATACTATTTATCTGGAGTAAATATTTGGACTTTTTTGCATGGGTCCCAGTCAGATCCCTGGAACTTACAGGAATACTTTAGGTTTGCCAAAAACATAAATTGGAGACACATTAGCTGCATTTTTTGATAGAAGCAACTTGGCTGAAAACATTCACACGTATGAAAAAGAAGGGTATCTATAGGACAAAAAAAAGCACCTTAGTTTTGCAATTTTTGAGTGGTTTAGCATGCTCTTCAGTACTCTGACAGATAGACAGACACACACAGTGAGAGAGACACATACAGACAGACAGACAAAAGGATGAAAATTGGTGCAGAAAAGTCCCGAGCAAGTCCAGAGCTGCTTTTATTCAGCCAAGTTTCAGAGGCAAAGACAGAAGGCAATAGAGAGTCTGAGAGAGTGGGAGAAACACACACAGACACACAGACACACAGACACACACACACACACACACACAGAGAGAGAGAGAGAGAGAGAGAAAGAGAGACATAGCAGCAGGCTCAGTGAAAACCTGGTAGAGTTGTATAGGACCACCACGGTGTAGAGACATATACAGAGAGACAGAGCCAGTGAGAGACAGAGATACACATAGACAGTGACAGTGAGTGATAGAGAGTTAGAAAAGTCCGACAAACAGGAGACACACAGACAATTCAAGGCTTAGTGTAGGCATAGATAAGTGAATGCCAGGACCAGGAGAGAGTCCTAACATACTCATGGAGGATGCTGTCTCTGCCTCATGAACTCTATCCTCCTGATGACATCATTTAGTGCCCCCAAGTACCTGCAGTCCAATGATCCTTCAATGTAATCTATGTAATTTAAACCTTCCTTAAGATAGCTACCATACAAAACTCAAGATTCGTTCATTGCTTTGATTCTTTTGATTTTCTTAGGACATTGATGCACATCTTGGAGATCATGACATTCCTCCAGAAAAGCATTTGAACAGTTTTTCCACGGTAACAGTAACCAGAAGGATCCCTTAATCATAAGATATATTTCCCATGGGCAAGGCCGGAGAAGGGTGGTACACCCAATGTCCGAACTCAGTCAGCTTGAACTCATGGAAAAGCAGTGTAAGAGATGAAGTTAAGTTTAGAAATAAAAGGTTTTCTGATATCCTGGTATCAGAGTAGTGAATGCACAGATGATGGAGTGATTCTCGAGAGATCCCAGATGATGAAGAAAGTAATCTGGGATCATAGATAGACTGAATGCTATTTGTCTGGATTGCATCTTTGGACCTGTTTGCAAGCGTCCCAATTAGCTCGCTGGAACCCAGATGAATCCTTTGTGTTTGCCAAAAACATAAAATGGAGACACATCAGCTGCCTCTCTATGATAGAAGCTGAACATTCAAGTCAACACAGAATACCTAAAAAGGAGTAAAGAAACTGACGAAGGCATAATGCTGAAAACACAAATGATTCAGCGAACGTGGTGTTGGGCCTCATCCATTAGATACACACAAACTTGAAGAGATTTCTCACCATTTGGTCAGTCCGAGAAAATGATCGGTGTGGTTTCCCTCTCACCCAAACATGGACATGGAGAATGGTCACAGAGAGAGAGATTCTCCCTGGCTTTCACAGCAACAGTGCTGGTGTTTGTTTACATGGAAGGGGAAATTCTGAAACGGAAACTGAACACTTAGCAATGAAACACTTACTTTAAATGTCCATGAACTGAGGATTTCAAACAGGGCGGGAGAGGGTGAGTGGGGGAGACAAGAGAAGAGATGAAGAGGGTCAGAGGAATAGCAGTGAGAAAATGGAAGGTGAGAGGGCATGCAGAGAGAGAGAGAGAGAGAGAGAGAGAGAATATAAGAGAGCATAAGTGTGACTGGATCTATCTTTTAAAGGGGTCCTATAAACCTGCCTGCAGACTTAGTAAACATGGAAGAATGGACTGAACAGAGTACTGCCTGAGTGAGTGTGTCATGCCAGATGCCTTGGCCTGGCCAGCCTGATGCCTGGACCTTTCTTTCCACTTTGCCTGAATACTGAAGTTTTGGGTGTTAGAAATAGTATTTTAGAGAATAAGGATATCGAGTTCTCAAGACTGCATCCTGCTGAAGTAGGGCAATGACCATCATTGGGGACATGAGAAAGTTTTGGTACTACCACATCCTGAGTGGATGTTAGTTCCTTCCTTGGACAGGCCAGGTAGCACTCCTAGACCTCGACAGATGTCAGCAGTGTAGGAGATGAAGTTAAGTTTAGAAATAAAAGGGTTTCTGATATCCTGGTATCAGAGCAGTGAATGCACAGATGATGGAGTGACTCTCGAGAGATCCCAGATGATGAAGAAAGGAATCTGGGATCATAGATAGGCTGAATACTATTTGTCTGGATTGCATCTTTGGACCTGTTTACAAGCGTCCCAATCAGCTCTCTGGAACCCAGATGAATCCTTTGTGTTTGCCAAAAACATAAAATGGAGACACATCAGCTGCTCTCTATGATAGAAGCGACTTTGGAATGGAATGTTTAGGAGAGTAAAAAAGCACCTTATTTGCCATTGTAGAGTGGTAAAGCATGATTTTCAGAACGCGGACAGAGATGCAGACACACACACACACACACACACACACACACACACACACACACACACAGAGAGAGAGAGAGAGAGAGAGAGAGAGAGAGAGAGAGAGAGAGAGAGACAAACAGATAGATAAAAGCTCAGTTTAGATGGAGACCATTCCAGAACAAGTACAGCTGCAGGTATTCACCCAGGTTGCAGGTGCAGTGACAAAGACAGAGGACCAGAGAGAGAGAGAGAGAGAGAGAGAGAGAGAGAGAGAGAGAGAGAGAGAGAGAAAGATAGAGAGAGACGGACTTTGGCTCACTGCAGCAGTCAGGCACATTGGAAAGCAGGGAGAATTATAGACTCCCACACAGGGTGTAGAGACATACACAAAGACACATAGAGACTCAGAGACAGAGATACACAGAGACAGAGATAGTGCTAGAGAGAGGGAGAGTTAGAGAATGAAATGAGAGACAAAGAGATAGACAGACACACAAACAGGCCAATGATTAGTTTAGGCTGAAATAAGGGAATATCAGGTCCAGAAGCAGGCTCCTAACACAGTCATGGAGGATGCTGTCTCGGTCTAATGAACTCTGACTGCTGCTGACCTCATCCCATGCAACCAAGTACCTGCAGTACAATGATCTTTCAATCTAATCTAAGAAATGGAATTTAAACCTACCATTGAAAATTCACCTTTTTACAGTATTCTGATTCTTTTCATTTTCATAGTCACTTGGTGTACTTCTTAGTGTTTATGCCATTCCTCTTCAAAAAGGAATTGAATGGTTTTGCCACATTAACAGTAACCACTAGATTCCCGTAATCATAAGAGTTACTTCCAATAGGGGTGGCTGTATGAGGCTTGGTACCCAACATCTCAGAACATGGAGTCAGCCTGAACTCATCGACATTGTGGAACCAAAAATAACCCAGCAGTTGATATGACACAGGGGTCCTTTCAGTAGAAGGAAGAACTTCCCACAGGAGTAAATGTGAAACACACCGTTGATTCAGCAAATGTGGTGGTAGACCTCATCCTTGGGAAACACATGGACATGATGGTGTGTTTCACCGTTTGGTCAGTCCCAGAAAAAATCTCTGTGGTGTCCAGCAAAACCAAGCCTGGGTATGGAAAGAGGTCACAGAGAGAGACCCTCCACTTCTTTCACAGCTCAAGTGTAGGTGTTTGTTTATGTGGAAGGGGAAATCCCACTATGGAAATTGAACACTGAGCAATGGAACACCAACCTTAGAATGTCCATGAACCAAGGATTTCTGTCAGTGTGGGAGAGGGTGAGTGGTGGACACAAGAGAAGAGACCAAGTGGGTTATAGTAAGAGCAGAGAGCAGATAGATGAGAGGAGGAGAAAGGTGAGAGAGAGAGAGAGAGAGAGAGAGAGAGAGAGAGAGAGGGAGAGGGAGAAGAAGAAGAAGAGAGAGACAGAGACAGAGACAGAGAGAAAGAGTGAAAATAAGAGAGCCTGAGAGGGCCGGGATCTGTCTTTTAAGGGGGTCGTTTAAACCACCCTGCAGATTTAATACTCATGGAAGCTTGGAATGAACAGTGTACTGCCTGAATGAATGAATCATGCCCGGTGCCTTGGACAGGACATCCTGATGCCTAGAACTTTCATTCCAACTTTCCCTGAATACTGAATGTTGGGGTTACAGAGTTGGCAATTTAGGGAATGTGGATGTCAAGTCCTAAAGATGGCATCCTGCTGATATAGGGGCATTGTCCATCATTGGGGGCCTGATAAAGTTGTGGTACAACCACTTCCTGGAGTATCTGGTTGCTCCTTCCTTGTACAGGTCGTGTAGCACACACTCAGGCCTCCTAGACCTCACCAGATATCAGTAGTGTAGGAGATGAGGTTAAGTTTAGAAAAGAAAATGTTTCTAAAGGCCTGATATCAGAGGGGTTAGTGGTCAGAAGAGGGAGTGGCTCATGAGAGAGGGATCCCAGATGAGGAGGAAAGGAATCTGGGATCATTGAGTGACTTAATACGATTTAACTGGAGTGCATCTTTGGATCTCTTTTCATGGCTCCCTTTCAGCTTCCTGGAACTTACAGGAATATTCTGGGTGTACCAAAAACATAAATTGGAGACACATCAGCTGCCTCTTTATGATAGAAGTGACTTGGCTGAAAGCATTCTCATTTTGGAATGGGAAAGGTATCTTTCGGACAATACAAAAAGGACCTTAAGTTTGCCATCATAAGGAGGTTTAGCATGCTCTTCAGTACTCGTACAGACACACACACACACACACACACACACACACACACACAGAGAGAGAGAGAGAGAGAGACAGAGACAGAGACAGAGACACAGAGAGATAGAGATAGTTAGAGGGAGAGAGAGAGAGATAAAAAGGGACAGATGAAAGATCAGTTTCGGTGGAGACCAGTCTAGAACAAGTACAGCTGCAGGTATTCACCCAGGGTGCAGAGGCAAAAAGAGAGGACCAGACAGAGAGAGAGACAGAGACTTTGGCTTAGGGTAGCAGGCTAACACATTTCTAAGAAGGTAGAATAATAAACTCCCACCAAGGGTGTAGAGAAATATACATAGAGACACAGACAGTGAGAGACAGAGATACACAGAGACAGAGACAGACAGTGAGTGATAGAGAGTTAGAGAAGAAATGAGAGACAGACAGACAGAGACATCGACATGCCAAGGCTTAGTGTAGGCTAGGATAAGTGCATATCACATTCAGAGGCAGGCTCCCAGTATACTCATGTATGGTGCTGTCTCTGCCTAATGAACTCTGTCCTGCTTCTGACATCATCTCATGCACCCAACTATCTGCAGTCCAATGATGCTTCAATCTAATCTGAGAAATGTAATTTAAACCTTCCTGGAAGAAGCTAACCATGGAAAACTCACCTTTTTTTGTTTTACAGTAATGTGATTCCTTTCATTTTCTTAGTCCATTGATGTACTTCTTAGGGTATTTGATATTCCTCCACACAAAAACATTGAATGTTTTTTCCACGGTAACAGTAACTGATAGATTCCCTTAAACATAAGATGTAATTCCAGTGGAGGTGGCTGAAGAAGGCTCGGTTACCAGCATCTAAGAAGACAGAGTCAGCCTTAACTCAACGACAATTGTGGAACAACAAATGCCAGAATAGTTGAGACAATACAGGGGTCCGAACAGTGGAGGGAAGAAGCTCGCAAAGACATAATTCTGAAACACACAGGTGATTCAGCGAATGTGGTGGTGGACCTCATCCTTGGGAAACACACCGACCTAATGGGATATTTCACTGTTTTGTAAGTCCCAGTAAAATATCTCTGTGATGTCCTGCTCAACCGAACCTGGGTATGGAAAGAGTTCACAGAGAGAGAGACTCCATGGCTTTCACAGCTCCAGGATTGATCATTTGTTTACGTGGAAGGGGAAAGCTCGCTATGGAGACCGAACCCTGAGTAATTGTACACGAATCTTAGATTGTCCATGAAGTTTAGATTTTCTGATATGGTTGGAGTGGGTGAGTGAGGGAGACAGGAGAAGAGATGAAGAGAGTCAGAGAAGATACCAGATAGCAGATTGCAGAGAGGAATTGGAAGGTGACAGAGAGAATAAGACATCAGCAGTGGGTAGGGATATGTCTTTTAAAGGCATCCAATTACCGTGCCTGCAGACTTAGTGCCCATGGAACCCTGGACTTATCAGAGTACATGCTGAGTGATTGCAACCTTCCAGGTGTCATGGGCAGGTAGCCCCATGCCAGGGCCTTTCATTCACAGTTCCACAGATTATGGAAATTTTGGATTTTAGACTTGACAAGTTAGGGAATAGCAATGTTGAATTGTCAAGACTGCTTCTTTTTGATGAAGGGTAATTGATCATATTAGGGCGCCCTGAGAATACTGGGTTACTACCACACCCTGGAGTACATAGTTGCTCCACGGATTTCCAGAATGTGTGGCACTCTCTTGGGCATCCTATTCTTCGGCAGATGTCTGCAGTGTAGGAGATGAGGCTAAGTTTAGAAAAAAAATATTTCTGAATTCCTGTTGACAGAGGGTTGCATGGCCAGTTGAAGGTGGGTTTTCCCAGGGAAAGGCAACAGATGAGGAGGAGAGGAATCTGTGATCATAGAGGGACTGAATACTATTTATCTGGAGTGAATCTTTGGACTTTTTGCATGGGTCCCAGTCAGCTCCCTAAAACTTACAGGAATACTCCTGGTTTGACAAAACCATAAATTAGAGCCACATCAGCTGCCTTTTTTGATAAAAGCAACCTGGCTGAAAACATTCACATGTCTGAAAAATAAGTGTATCCATAGGGCCATAAAAAGCACTTTAATTTTGCCATTTTAGAATGATTTAGCATGCTCTTCACTACTCTGATAGAGAGACAGACAAACACAACGAGAGAGACACATGCAGACAGATAGACAAAAGGATCAGATTTAGCGGAGAACAGTCCTGAGGAAGTCCTGAGCTGCTGGTATTAAGCCAGGTTTCTGAGGCAATGGTAGAAGGCCAGAGACAGAGTGAGAGAGTGAGACAGTGGGAGAGAGAGACGGGGGGGTCAGTTAGACCTCAGGCCCATTTCAAATCAGGTAGAGTTGTAGAGGCCTACCAAGGTGAAGAGACATATATTAAAAAAAAGACAATGAGAGACAATGATTCAAAGAGACAGTCACAGTGAGTGATACAGAGTTAGAGATGAAAAGTCAAACAAACAGACAGAGAGAGACACAGAGAACCAAGGCTTAATGTAGGCTGAGATAAGTGAATTCCTGGTCCAAGGAAGGGTCCTAACATTATCATGGAGGATGCTGTCTCTGCCTCATGAGCTCTGTCCTGTTGCTGTCATCATTTGGTGCAACCAAGTACCTTGAGTCCAATGATCCTTCAATCTAATCTAATATATGGAATTTAAACCTTCCTTGAAGAAGCTACCATGCAAAACTAAACTTTGTTGAGCAATGTGTGTCTTTTGATATTCTTCGTCCATTGATGCACATCTTGGGTAAACACGGCATTCATCCCTTAAAGCATTCGAACAGTTTTTTCATGGTAATAGTAACCAGAAGGATCCCTTAATCATATGATGTATATCCCATGGGCAAGGCCAAAGAAGGCTTGGTACTCCCAATGTCAGAAATCAGAGTCAGCTTGAACTCATGGACAAGGGCAGAACAAATTGCCTGAACATTCAAGTCGACACAGAATTCCTAAATGAGGAGGGAAGAAATTGACGAAGCCATAATGCTTAAAACTGAAATGATTCAGCGAAAGGAGTGTTCGAATTCAAACTTGGCATACACACCAACTTGAAGGGGTATCGGAGCGTTTGGTCAGTCCAAGAAAATTGTCTCTGTGGTTTCCCAGTCACCCAAGCATAGGCATGGAGAGAGGTCACAGAGAGAGACCCTCCGTGGTTTTCACAGCACCATTGTTGGTCTTTTGTTTACGTGGAAGGGGAAAGTTCGAAATGGGAGCTGAACACTGAGCAATGGAACACCTACCTTAAAAAGTCCATTAACTGAAGATTTTAGACACGGTGGGAGAGGGTCAATGGCGGAGACAGTAGAAGAGACAAACAGGGACAGAAGAATAGGAAAGAGCAGATAGCAGAGAGGAATTGGAAGGTGAGAGGGAAATGACAGATAGATAGATAGATAGATAGATAGATAGATAGATAGATAGATACATAGATACATAGATACATAGATACATAGATACATAGATACATAGATACATAGATAGATAGTGATAGAGATAGAGAGAGCACAGAGAGTAAGACAGGATAAGTGGGTTGGGCACCATCTTTTAAAGGAGTCTTTTAAACCTGCCTGCACTCTTTGTAACCATGGATCCTGGACTGAACAGAGTACTGGCTGAGTCAGTGCATCTTGCCAGGTGCCTTGGACAGGCCAACCTGATGCCTGCACCTTTCATTTCCACTTTCTCTGAATACTGAATGTTGGGGTGTTAGAAAGGGCAATTAATGAATAAGGATATGAGTTCTCAAAACTGCATCCTGCTGAAGTAGGGATATTGACCATCATTGGGTGACCTGAGAAAGTTGTAGTACTAACACTTCCTGATTTATCTGGTTGCTCCTTCCTTGTACAGGCTGTGTGGAACACATTTGTGACTCCTAGACCTCGCCCCATAACAGCATTGTAGGAGATGAGGTTAAGTTTCGAATAGAAAATATTTCTGAACTCCTGGTATGATAAGGGTGAGTGGTCAGATGAGGGTGTCATTGCTGAGAGAGGGATACCAGATGAGGAGGAAAGGATTCTGGGATTCATTGAGAGCATGAATACTATTTATCTGGAGTGTATCTTTGTAACTGTTTGTCTGGGTCTCATTCAGCACCCTGAATTTACAGGAATATTTAGGGTTAACCAAAAACATAAATTGGAGACACCTCAGCTGCCGCTTTATGATAGAAGCAACTTGGCTGAAAGCATTCTCATTTTGCAATGGTATGGGTATCTTTTGCACAATAAAGAAGCACCTTAATTATGCCATTGTAGAGACGTTTAGCATGCTCATCAGTTATGGGACAGAGAGACAGACACGCGCGCGCACACACACAGACACACACACACAGAAAGAGAGAGAGAAAGAGAGAGAGAAATGGATAGATAAAAGCTAGTTTAGGTAGAGACCAGTCCATAGCAAGTACAGCTGTAGGTATTCAACCTAAGGTGGAGAGGAAAAACAGAGGACCAGACAGAGAGAGAGACAGAGACATTGTCTTTGTATGGCAAGCAAACACATTGCAAAGCAGGTAGAATTATAGACTGCAGCCCAGGGTGTGGAGACATATACATAGAGACACAGACAGAGAGAGACAGAGATACACAGAGACAAAGATTGAGTCAGTGAGTGATAGAGAGTTTGAGAATGAAATGGAAGACAGACACAAAGAGAGGCCAAGGCTTAGTCTAGGCTAGGAAATTTGCATATCATGTCCAGAGGCAGCCTCGCAACATACTCATGGAGGATGCTGTCTCTGCCTAATGAACTCTGTCCTGCTGCTGACATCATCTCATGCACCCAAGTATCTGCAGTCCAATGATTTTTCCATCTAATCTCAGAAATGGAATTTAAATATTCCTGGAAGAAGTTAACCATGGAAAACTCACCTTTTTTACAGTAATATGATTCCTTGAATTTTCTTGTTCCATTGATGTACTTCTTAGGGTATTTGACATTCTTCCACATAAAGGCATTGTATGTCTATAACCGCTAGATTCCCTAAACATAAGATGTAGTTCCAATGGAGGTGGATGAAGGAGGCCCAGTTCCCAACATCTCAGAAGACATAGTCACTCTTAACTCATCGACAATTGTGGAACAAAAAAATGCCAGAACAGTTGATACAACACAGGGGTCTGAACAGTGGAGGGAAGAAACTGCCAAACAAATATTCTGAAACCCACAGGTGATTCAGCCGATGTATTGTTGGACCTCATCCTTGGGATACACACTGATCTGAAGGGTTATCTCATCATTTGGTCTGTCCAAGAAAATTATCTCTGCATTTTGCCACTCACCAAAGCATGGGCATGGAGAGAGGTCCCAGAGAGAGAACCTCCATGGCCTTCACAGCAACAGTGTTGGTGTTTGTTTACTTGGAATGGGAAACTCCAACTTAGAACATTGAACAAATGTAACTGGAAACAACCCCTGGCCTACCTGGGGCAGTGGATGGGCACAAAACTGCCACTGGTCCTCGGCGCATCGGGACCCACCAAGAGCTCATATCCTGTGATTGCAGATGGATGCAGATCTGACACTAGGCCTCGGCATGTCAGAACCCGACACCAAACTCGGATCAGGCTCACAGATCACTAGTGTCAGATGACTCTAAGTAGTGACAACCAATGGAACTGGAAACATCACCTGGCCTACCTTGTCCAGCGTATGGAAGCAGAACTGCCTTTGGGCCTGGGGTGTCGAATCCTGCAGTCAAACTCGGATCCTGGGCCAGTAGAACTTCCACTGGGTCTCAGCGTGTGAGATTCTACTGCCAAACTAGGATCCTGGGCCAGCAGATGGGCACAGAACTGACACTGGGCCTCAGCATGTCAGAGGAAAACAAAACAAGAGACACCATCATAAAGGGAACCGGTATAGGTTTAAGCAGAAATCAGCCACAACGAATATGTATGGAACTCTACAAATATGGCTCCAACTAACCATTCAAACAACAGTGGATAGGCTACCTTCAATGCCATCAACTGATAATGAGATAGATGATTAACTTATAAGTCACCATAGCACCTTCATTCAGCAGCTGATGGAAGTAGAAGCAGACACCCGCGGTTAAACACTGAAGTGAAATGGAATATAGTTACAGAGAAGGAAGAGTGATGAGCACAGTGGTCAAGACCAAACTGTGGAAACTGACAGAAACAGCTGGCCTGAACAAGGGTGAGCACTTGGCCCCCAGACTGATCACTGGGTAACAAGCATGGAACTGATCAAGACCCTATGAACTCTTGTACTACATGAGTACATATCCATAGCATAGGAATGGATTTTGGGAGCCCATTCCACACAGGGGTATACTTCCATAGCCTAGGCTAAAGGGGAGTACCTAGGCCTCACCCTACAGGATATGACAGAATTATAACTGCCCCCATGGAAGAATTCACTCTCCCATGGGAGCAGAAATGTTATGGGATATGTAGAGTATTATTGAGGTGTAAGCCAACAGTGGAGGAAGTGGCAACTGGGATTGACAGGTAAAACAATCTTGTTTTTAATTTAAATAAAAATGGAGAGAAAATCTATAAAGCACCACAGCTAATGTACCAAAATGTGTGATTGAAAAACCAGGAAGACTTAAGCCATCAGTAAAAGTACAATAAACATAGGGTTGCATCCATTTTGGGAAATGCAGCATATGGCATATATCTAAGTGGTCATCAATCAGCTTTAATAGGATAAATTATGCATTTACTCACATGTGTACTGGGCTGTAGTTATAGTTTATTACTTTGGTGAAGCAGAAGTAAAAAAAGTTATAGACAGAGAGAGACTTTTGACTTCTGCCCGAGTACAGGAAGATATATTGTGAAGTCATGACTGGGTGGGGTTGGTTAGAATTTGAGGGTATAATAGATTGTGACAGACAGATGTGTAAGATTAATGTCTCTTTATTCAAGAAGACACCAAGGCAAAACACAGGCCAGAGCTAGGTTATAGAATCCAGCAAGCACGGCCGGAACCAAAGGGGGCCAGGGTCCCCATGTGCAACCCCTTAAGAAGCTCCCTTACGTCACCCTGGCTTTCCTTCAGCACGCCCTTATGGGCGAGTCCCGGGTCCACCTGGTACCTGTCCCAGGACAATTGGGAGGGGCTAGAATGTCTCCCTACACAGATGCTAAGTGTTTCATGGCAAATTTGACAGAAATCTCTCTGCCCATATCATGGGCCAAAAAAATATGGAGCAACTCAGATGGAGTTTTGCCCTAGGGGATTTTAATATCCTAAGGTACATTGTACAACATTTAAGGAGACAAAAAATGGAATTGATTCATCAATTGAGCCTATGACCCAAGGTTTGGGCATTGCGAAGAAACTAGTTCTGTTAACCAACATGAGGGTACCTAATCTCAATAACAATAGTCTATGAAGTACCTCCTCCAAGTCTTTTATTAGTAGATTTTCTCTTCCATAAGAAGTAAAACCCTATTGTGAATTCTCTCTTTAGTTCTGTACCCAAGTTTTAAATTAGATTATTTGTTGTTTTGGTGACTGGATTCTTCAGTCATTTGTATATTTTAGAAATCAAACATTGGCTAGAGGTGGGATTGGTAAATATCTTTTCTTTATTCTGTTTGCTGCTATATTGTTTTGTTGGCTATGTCTTTTCCTTTACTTAAACATCTCAATTTCATGAGGCCCTATTACTGAGTGTCTTTGGTACAGTTATATTCAGGAAATGGACTACTGTAGAAATTTCTTCAATGCTACCTCCCAGTTACACTGGACTTAAATCTCCAAATGAGAGTATAGAAAAATTTTACCCATTTTCAAGTGCCTGGAACTGTTAACCATCATGAGCGTTTGTACCCTCACTAAATACAGTCTGTGAAGGATCTGTTCCAAGTCTTTAATTAGAAGTTTTTGCTTCCATAAGAAGTAAACCCCTATTGGGTGTTGTCCATTTAGTTCTGTTACTCACTTTTTAATTGGATTATTTGGTCTTTGGATGACTAGTTTCTTCTGTTATGTGTGTATTTTAGCTGTTAGCCCTTGGCTAGATCTGGGGATGGGGAAAATCTTTTCCCATTGTGTGGGATGCTCTGTTTTCTTGTTGACTACGTGTTTTTTGTTACAGAATTTTCTCAGTTTCAGTATGCACCATTACTGAATGGTCGATCTGAGTTTCTGTGCTACTGTTATGTTCAGGAAGTAGTATGCCCTTCAAACTGATTCATTCAATGCTACCTCACGGTTACTCTGCAAAGTGTTTCATTCTGGCTGGATTTAGATTGAAGTCTTTGATCATTCGGGACTTTAGATTGGTCAATACAGTAATTTCAAATGGCTAAAAGAAACATAGGAAATTGACCAATATCATTAGACAACAAGGAAATGTAAATCATAACATCTTACACCTGCCAAATTGGACACAGAAAACCCACCATGGAGAGTTTATGTGGGAGAGGATATGGAGAAACGGGAATGTTTTTCTCTTGCTGTTGGGAGGGAAAACTTGTACAATCCTTCCTGCAGTCAGTATGGGAATTTTTTGACATTATGGGATCAGTGTATTTCACCATCTAGAAATTCCATTTTGTGGAACATACCCAAATGATTTAAATTCATACAACAAGGACATCTACCCATCCACGTTCATAGCAGTAGTATTTATGATACTAAAATCCTGGAAGCAACCACGATATCCCTCGATTGAAGAACGAACAAAGAAAATTTGATGCAATTAATCAATTGAGTACATCTCAGTAGAAAAAGAAACAATACAACAATTAGAAGAAATGAGAAGAAACCATTCTGAGTGAGTTAACTAATACAAGAAAACCAAACATGTTATTTACTCATTAATATATGGATATTAGACATTGATCAAATGATAACTAGCCTACAATCCACACCACCAGAGAAGCTAGGAACAAGTAGGACCCTAAGAGAGACATACATGGTTCCTCATAGTATGGGAAATGTACAAGATCTCCTGCATAATTATAGAGCACGGTGAAGGAGGAGGTAGGTAGGAGAAAGAGGAGGGTAGTAGAGGAGGTGATTGGCGAACAAGATGGATCAGAAAGACTGATCAGGGAAGAATAGATGACAGCTATAAAAGAGATACCTCAATAGAGGCATAAATAATAGGTTTAAAGAGAAGCATGGAACTAGGCAAATGTTCTTGGATACACAATGATAATCCCATCTAATAATATAAGCAATAACAGAGATGCTACCTTAAATGCACATCCCATGGAATGTGATTAATGACTACTTTTTATGCCATCCTAGAGATTTCATCCAGTAGCTGATAAAAGCAGAAGTATACAAGAAAAGATAAACAATGACCTGAACTATTATAACGTAGTTTCAATAAGAGAAGAATGAAGAACAAATGTGTATGATTAAAGTCTCTTTATTCAAGAAGACACCAAGGCAAAACACCGGCCAGAGCTAGGTTATAGAACCCAGCAAGCGCGGCCAGAACAAAAGGGACCAGGGTCCCCACGTGCAGCCCCTTAAGAAGCTCCCTTACATCACCCCGGCTTTCCTTCACCATGCCCTTATGGGCGAGTCTCGGGTCCACCTGGTACCTGTCCCAGGACTATTGGGCGGGGCTCGGGTGTCTCCCTACAATTCCCCTTTTAGTCTAAAAGAGGATTAAAACTTAATAGTGTAAAATATCCAAAACTAACAATCATAAGGGTGAAATACAAGAAGATACAATAATTTGCTATGGTACATCCTATGTCTATTCTAGCTAAGTCTTAAAGTCATGTGGAAAAAGTGTCTAACTTGAACACCTTCTTCCAATGCCAACTCTAAACAATAAGAAGGTCATTCTTAACTAGACTTACACTACCCTAATACACAATAATGGGGAACGGGGGCGTAGCATCTTCTAGGTTACTTCCTGCTGAAATGGGACGATGATAGTCATGTGGGGGCCCTGTGGAAAAAAAAATGCCAGTACAGGGAAAGTCTCTAATGAGTTATGTCTAGTCCATGTTAGATGAGATTTGTTTGATTGAAGATCTACGTTGAAATCCTCAACTTGATTGAAGTCATTACTCGAGGTTCTGGTTGGAGTGTCAGTCGAAACGGAGTGAGTTGAATCCAGTGCAGTCGGGGAGGTGTAGTCCAATTCCTTTTCCGGAGCATGCAGGGATTGCTGTCAGGCTGGGTCTTGTTGGCTGTATGTGACTCAAACATAAGTGTCATCAGAGAAATGTTCGCTTGTTCATGTATGTGTACCTTGACGAACAAAGATTATGAAAGGGTGTGAAAGAAAAAGCCAAGAAAAGACAAAGATAGTCCTCTTATTCTTCATTTATTCTGTATTACAGCAATTGGCTTCTTGATATAACACAGAAACTTTTAAATGTTGTTAAATAACATGCTTGGATTTTAGAGTAGGAAAGCCAAATCCAACTCTAAATCCAGCCTCGATTTAGTTGAATAGGGACTAGGAAATGAATAGACATAGAGTTATTCGAGAGACAGCTGTAAATTATACCGTATGGCACGTTCCTTTTGTTCGATGGTTATAGCTACATTCTTTCCTTAAGTATCCATACATGTAGTGTCCTTTGACTTCTAGAGGGGTTTCCTCAGAAAATACCTGTCAATCATCCTTGTCGAGGGGGTTGTCTCCCTCAACTCGAATCTTGATCAATTTTGATGGTATCCAAAGATTTTCTTCTCCTGTGGAGACAAATGCAAAACCCTTACCCCAACGTAATACATGTCCAGGTTTCCATACCGAGGTCAGCACATCTTTGAAATACACTGGTTGGTTCAGTTCAGCAGTTTTATCCGTAATCCAGTCTCTCTCCGCAGCTGTCTGCCCACTGTCATTGGCATTAAGAAAGTTTAACGTTAATAAAGCATTATGTAATCTATGTTTGGGGGGTTTCGACTTACCAGCTTGCCTATGGAGCATCTCCTTAAGTGTCCTGTTGGACCTTTCAACGACTGCTTGTCCTGTAGGGTTGTGTGGTATACCTGTGACATGCTTAATGTTATAATATTTGAAGAACTGTTCCATTTTTGTGGAGACATATGCTGGAGCATTGTCAATTTTTATTTGCGCCAGTATGCCCATAACTGCCATCACCTCCAGTAGGTGTGTAATAACGGAATCAGCTTTTTCAGAGTTGAAAGCAGTAGCCCATTGGAAAACTGAGAATGTGTCAATGGTATGATGCACATATTTCAAATTTCCAAATTCTGTAAAGTGAAAGAAATCTATTTGCCAGATCTCATTCCTCCGAAGGCCTTTAGGATTACATCTTGCTGGCAGTGGAGTTTGGTTATAAAAGGAACAAGTAGGACAGTTTCTCACTATCTCCTTGGCTTGTTGCCAAGTGATGGAGAAGCCCTTCTTTAAACCCTTGCTATTTACATCATGCTTTTTATGAAATTCTGAGGCTTCTAGCACAGTGCCAATCAATAAATGATCGATCTCATCATTGCCTTGTGCCAATGGACCTGGCAGACCCGTATGGGATCTGATATGTGTAATGTACAGTGGGTTATTTCTGTTTCTGATTGTTTCCTGTAACTGCAAGAACAACGAGGTTAGTTCAGTATTATCAGGGACGAATTCTGCAGTCTCTATGGCAGTTTCTCTGAAAAATCTGCACTCTTAGGCATATACCCAAAGAATATACATTCATGCCACTGAAACAACTGTTCAGGTATGTTCATAACAGATCTATTTGCAACAGCAAGAAACTGGTAATCACCACGATATGCCTCGAGTAAAGAATGGATATGGAAATTGTGATACAATTAACCAATGGAGCACTACTCATTGGAAAAAAACAAACAAATGGATGGAACTAGAAGAAACCATCCTGAGTGAGGTAATCAATACACAGAAAAACAAACATGTTATGTACTCTCTAATCTATGGATACTAGACAAAGAGCAAATGATAACTAGCCTACAATTCATGCCTCCAGGTAAATTAGGATGAGTAGGATACTAGAAGATATATATGGTTCCTCAGAATAGGGGAAAGGTACAAGATCTCCTAAAGCATGGGGAAGGAGGAGGTAGGTAGGAAAATGGGGAGGGGATAAAAGGAGAGGATAGGAGAACATGCAGGATCACGAAGGTTGATTTGGGGGAATAATAAATGAGAGCAAGAAAAGAGATACCTTAATGGAGGCATAAATTATACACTTAAAGAGTAATATGGCAGTAGGCAAATGTCCAGGGATCCACAAGGGTAATTCCAACTAACAATCTAAGCAATAGTGAAGAGACTACCTTAAATGTGAAGAGACTACTTTAAATGTGAAGAGACTACCTTAAATGTGATCATTGACTACCTTATATGCCAACCTAGAACCTTCATCCTGTAGCTAATGGAAGCACAAGAATACATGAAAAGGTAAACAATGACCTGAACCACTGGTATCCAGTTTCAAAAAAGGAAGAATGGTGAGCAAATGGGTCAATACCAGGCTGGAGAAACCCATAGAAACAGCGGACCTGACCAA
This sequence comes from Cricetulus griseus, assembly GCF_003668045.3. Classification (NCBI taxonomy): domain Eukaryota; kingdom Metazoa; phylum Chordata; class Mammalia; order Rodentia; family Cricetidae; genus Cricetulus; species Cricetulus griseus. The sequence goes on from NW_023276919.1 coordinate 3,635,376, forward strand.
GTGGAAGCTCACTGTACCTTTTCTGACAACTGGGGAAACATCAAGTACCATAATGTTTCTCATGTCCATTTGATTGGAAAATTATTTTCCAAACTTGTACTATGAGGTAGTAAATGTCTTTAATGTTGAGCTGTGTTTCGTGTTTGCAACAGAAGGAGAAATCCTCTTTACATTTACCATCTAATAGCCAGTGTCATTTTATAAGTATATTATGTCCATTGATATTAAGTGATACTAATGATGTGTGATTGTTAATTTTTTGCATTTTTGTCAATTCATTTTTATGTTCCAATTTCATTCATCCTTTCCACCTGCTGCCTCTCTTTCACCCTCCTCTCATTTGTTAGTTGTATCTGGAAAGTCCTCCCCTAGCAAATACACTAAGTCTAACCTATTATCTTGTTGAGGCAGGAGCAAGGAACCACTGTAGCAACTGTAACCCTGTGCCAAGGCTGACCAAGGTATCTCTCTATATAGAATGTGCTCCCACAAGCAGTTTTTGCATTAGAGTTTGCGGCGTCCACCCTTGACCAGCAAGAAAGACGCCACACCGAGGAATCTTCTTCAAACACAGTTTAATCGGGAACCTCTTTGCTTTGTACAATGTATAATGGAGGCGGCGGCCCCGGGCCGAGGGAGACGGGGCCTGATATAGTCTACATCTACCAATCACCTAACCCTACGTGGCACGCCAGGATAGGTTGTCTCCAAGCAGAATTAAGAGGATACATGACCTTTACCATATTTGGAGTTGTTTACCACAGAGAGCGCTCGCCGTCGGGCTGGCGGAGGGCAGAAACCGGCACCATCTTTTGGGTGCGGTTTTCTGCAGCTCCCTACAGTTCCCCCTTTTTGTTTTAATATTATAGGAGTAGCAGTATCTATCTGTTGTCAGATTTCAGTCATCTCTGTCTTAGGTTCAACCCCAGTGTCCCTATCTTACCCGTCAAAGAGTCACTGTGTCGCCCTCACAGGCTCATGTCTTAGGTTGAAGGGAACACATGTATGCTTATTCGCTCAGCATGAGGGTAGGTGCCCGTCATTGAGCATGACTGATTCAGATACGCATCACTCACTCAGCAAGGGCGAGACAGACATCTATTTGTCTGTCAGCATGGATAACCATGCTTGAGGGGACTGTCCTGCTTCCACAGCAGCAAAGGCCTGTACCAACATAGCAGCTTGGGATTTTTGCGACTTCCTGATCCTGCATAGGCACCACAAGCAAACAAAAATGGCTAACAGCATCATGGAAAACATAACCCCTATTCCAGCCCATTCCTTAACTAAACTAAAGGCTCGTTTAAGGGTAGTTAAGAGGGTATTAACAGTGGGCAGGCTCAGGTGTGTAGCGTTCACGGCAATAATCTGTTGTGTCAGGGTATCTGTCAGGTTCTCGAACAGTTGACTCCAATTTCCCTGAAGGTAGGCACTCAGCTGCCAACTCAGGTTGCTGTTCTCTGTGAAATTATTGGCCATCCTGGAGGTGATACACAAAGAAGAAAAGGAATGAATGCATCCAATGGAAGTTAAGGTTACTAAATCATCCACCTGTTCCTGCAACAAGTCCACTCTTTGGTTCACAGTTAGAATGCCAGCTTTTAAGTGGCCATCAATAGATCTCAAGGTAGTTAATGTTGTAGCTGTTTTTTCCACAATGTCATTGACTGTCTCAGCTGATTGGACCTGAGCAGCCATGGCAACGGCAGCAGTCGTAGCCGCTGCTGCAGAAAGGGTAATGGCAGTAACCAATGCTGCAGTTATGCCAAAATCCCGTTTGGTTCTGATGATTTCCGTAATGGGAAACGTTCCTGTATCCACTTTGACCGGAATAGGAACATACATAGGAATCCTCATCACTACTGCTGTATTAGCAGAACCATTCCAACATTGGCTAGCAATGCAGGAGACATCAGTCGAATTGCACGAGATCACTTCTTTGGTAGCATCAGTAGCATTAGAGAGCAGAAAGAAAAAAGGAGCTTTTAAGCATACTGGGCTAGCTGGAACAGTGAGATTATTCAAAGCTTTATGTATTGATAGATTCTTAAGAGAAGGTCCCTTCTCATCCCTTGTACCAGAAACATTAAGAAGTCTTATGTAGAGATTCTGGAGAACCGCAAAAGGTTCAAGAGAAGTAAATGCTCCACGCTCGTTGGAGAGTACCCATTGAAACCATGGCCAGGTATTTTTACTGCCTGTTCTTTGGGAACCTCCCTGAGTTAGGTTATACTGGTACTTGCCAAGAGGGGGAGTAAATTCAAAACCTGGAGCTATCTGCTGAAGTTGATGATCCGGACTCTGACCAGGCGTCCAGTGAGGTGGATAGCCTCAATTGGGTGCACAATAAGGCAAGACTTGTCGAGCAGTGGAGTTCTCTTGACTAAAGTGTGAATTTGAGGGTTGGAGCCCCTCCATCAGCATCAGAAATGTAGTGATATTTACATCTTTGGTTCCATTTGTACCAGTGCCAGAGCCAGAACTAGCACCTGTACTAAACTGAGACAGGGCTTCAGTGAGCATAGCACTCGAGATCTGGTTATTAGTAAGAGGATCAAGCCAATTGCCAACAGAACCATTCTTCAACCAAATGCATGGGTTAGAATTATTAATAAGGGAGAAGCATAATGCTCCATTGAGAGAAATATTAGTGGCTAAATACTGGGCAGTGTCAGGATCTAAATTGACACAAGGCAAACCCAATTCACAACTAGTAGAAAAGAAAACAGGCAAAACTTTAGATGTGCTATGAACAGGCAAAGGAATTGGCCACGCTTTCGCTATGGCCCACAGGATTTGTTCTCTGGCCTGGATCAGCCACGGTGTTGTCAAGATCAGCAGCAGGATCAATATCGGAGGCTTCATCTTGTTTGTTGCACCTCCTCGTTAGTCTCTCTGGAATCCACACCGGGTCTTGCTGATCCTGAGGGAAAACACAAACAGAACCTCTCGCCCATGCTAATACCGGGTCCGGTCCATGCCATAGACCCGTAAGGATATCTTTCCATTTTACATAGCCCTTCTGAGCAGGTGCCTGAGTCTGGTGCCTATCGGCAGCAGAAAGGCCTTGAGAATCCAAATTTAAAAAATTCATAGTAAAGAGAGCCAAAGGTGTCCTACCATGGCCTATTCCCCCTTTTTGTTTTAATAAACATTCTTTCAATGTGCGATGGGCTCTTTCAACTATTCCTTGTCCTTGGGGATTATAAGGCAGGCCATGGTTTAACTGGACTTCCATCTGTTTACAGAAGGAGGTAAAAGATTGAGCTGTATAAGCAGGACCATTGTCAGTCTTTAATTGCTGAGGTTTTCCCCAGGCAGCCCACGCCTCAAGGCAATGTCCAATGACATTGCGAGCCTTTTCCCCACTCATAGGGGTGGCATGGATGATGCCTGAACAGGTATCCACAGACACATGGATATATTTAAGAGTTCCAAATACTGAAAAATGAGTTACGTCCATTTGCCAGATCTTCAAGGGCAATAACCCTCTGGGATTGACCCCCAGGCTAGGGGGGTGCAAGAAGGTTATACACTGTTGACAATTCAATACTATCTGTCTAGCTTCTGCTCGAGATAGCTGAAACCTTTGCTGTAAAGTTTTTGCAGATACATGGAATTGTTTGTGAAAGTGCTGTGCTCATTCCATAGAGGAAGCGAAAAATACATATTCCCCTCTAGTACAGAGATCTACGATCTCATTGCCTTTTGATAGAGGTCCAGGCAAGTTGGTATGAGCTCTAATATGTTGTATAAAAAATTTCTGATCGCGATGCCAGATCAACTTTTGCAACTCCTGTAAGAGTTTGCAAACTGTACTATTAGGTTTAATAGGTCCTGCAACCTCCAGGGCCTTAACAGCATTCACAACATATGCCGAATCAGAAATCAGATTAAAGGAGAACAGGCAATTTCTAAACACTTCAAGAACAATTTTACATTCAATAATCTGGGGGGAGCCAGGCTGATATTGAAATTGCACTGGATCCTGATGCTCTATCATATAGGCTCCACAGCCCGTCTTGGATCCATCAGTGAAAATATTTGTGGCTCCAGCAATAGGAGCTGCTGCAGTCATTTTAGGAAAAATGACTGGATGTTCTTTAAAAAATGACATTAGAGGGTGTTTTGGATAATGATTATCTATTTCTCCTGAAAATCCACATTGAAGAATTGCCCAATCATCCACAGTTCCACAAAGTATCTTAACTTGTTGAGCAGTATAAGGGATTATGATCTTAATTGGTAGTTTCCCAAAATATTGAATACATTGCTGTATTCCATTTTGAGCCAAATCAGCAACCGCTGCAGGATAGTATTCAATAGTTTTTCCTGGGGAGGATTTAGAATAAATCCATAGTAACGGACCATCTTGCCACAGCAAAGCTGTAGGCTGAGAGAATGTTGGAAGCACACACAAAAAATATCCATATTTTCTATTAGCCGTTTAAGGCTGGCATTTTGTAATTCTGTCTCCACTTTCTTTAAAGCTTCTCTGGCTTCAGCAGTTAACTGCCTAGGTGAATCTAATGCTGAATCACCATTGAGAATATTATACAATGGCTTCAACTCATAATTTGGTAATTTTAAATAACATCTTATCCAATTTATATCTCCCAACAACTTTTGAAAATCATTAAGAGTTTTTAAATTATCTTTTCTAATCTCTATCTTTTGTGGAATAATTGTATGAGGGAGAATCTTAGCCCCTAGATAGTTAACAACAGTGTCCTTTTCTGAGGCTATGACTAAATTATGCATCTAAAGCAATTTTACCAATTTTGTATATGCCTTATTAAGCGTTTTATCATCTTTGGCAGCCAATAAAATATCATCCATATAATGAACACATCTAATCTTTGGAAAGTCCACTCTCAGAGGAGCAATTGCTTCTGCTACAAACAACTGACACATAGTAGGACTATTGGCCATCCCCTGTGGCAACACTATCCATTCATACCTTAGATCAGGTTGTTCATGATTACAAGAGGGCAGCGTAAACGCAAAACGCCCTGAATCCTTGGCACACAAAGGTATGGAAAAGAAGCAATCTTTAATATCTATAGAGATGATAGGCCATGATGCAGGTAAAGAAGTTAAAAGTGGAAGACCACGTTGTACAGGGCCCATAATTTGCATCTGTTGATTAATAGCTCTAAGATCGTGAAGCAGTCTCCATTTACCAGATTTTTTCTTAATGACGAAAATAGGAGTATTCCATGGAGATACAGAGGATTTTATATGCCCCAGATCCAGCTGCTCCCGCACTAGAGTCTTAGCAGCTTCCAGTTTTTCAGAGGAAAGTGGCCACTGAGGAACCCATACCGGCTCCTCTGTTTTCCAGGTAATAGGAATACCTCCCTCAGTGGCCCCTAGGAAAAACCCAGACCTAGATTCTTTGGTCTCGGTTGTGGAATAATAGGACTGGTACGACCCTGCAGATGTTTCCCGAGGCCTCGGCCTGGGACGTATCCCATTCGTTTCATGATACCTTGAGATGTTTCTGAGTATTCATTTGTGAGTTTAAAACCCATATCCTTTAACAAATCTCTTCCCCATAATGAAATTGGTAAGTCTAACACATAAGGTTGCATGGTCCCTGAATGCCCTTCCTGATCTTTCCAAGGCAATTGTCTAGCACTCATATCAGGAGCCTTAGCATAGCCTAAACCTTGTAAACTTTGAGAAGAAACCTGTATAGGCCAGCCAGAGGGCCAATCTTTAGTGGCTATGATGCTCTTATCAGCTCCAGAATCTAGTAAGCCTAAGATTTTCTTACCATTCACTATTAACTCAAGGGTTGGACGTTGATCAAGGTCTAAAGCTAGGAAAGTTAAGTTTGATCCAGTGGAGCCAAAGTTTCCCTCTCCTCTCTCTCTGGCTTGTGCTGGAAACTTGTCATGCAAGCTTGGCAAAAGCAGTAACTGTGCTATCCTGTCTCCAGGAGAAATGGCTGTAATCCCTCTAGGAGATTCTACCATGATCTTTACTACACCCATGTAATCAGGATCTATAACTCCAGGATGTACTCGTAAACCTTTCAATGCTGCAGATGATCTTCCTATAAGCAAACCTACTGTGCCAGGCTCAAGGGGTCCCTTAAAATCGGTGTCAACAAGCTGGACCCCCATTCTGGGAGTTAATACGAGTCTGGTGGTGGAGCGTAAGTCCAGCCCCGCGGAGCCTGTAGTGGCTCTCCTCGGTCCCTCGGATGACGAAGAGAGGGCCAGGTTTCGGGACTCTGCTCCTGGTTCTGATCCTCCATGGCCCCATATATTTGTGGGCCCTGGGGTCGTGGGCCCCGTCGTCCGTTTTTTGAACGGGCTCCTCCATACCCCTGAACAAGAGGCTGTCCACTGATGTCTTTTACTGATCTACAATCCTTAGCCCAATGATTTCCTTTTCTACATCTAGGACATAAGCCAGGTTGCTTAGGGCGTGGAGCAAAGTTATTGACTTTAGTGTTTCCTCCCTCGGGGCATTGTTTTTTCAAATGCCCTTGCTTGCCGCATTTAAAGCAAGCTCCTGAACCTCCACCTTTCTTAGTTAATTGCATCACAGCAGCTGCTAGTCCAGCATTAGTCAGCGGACCCCCTAACTCCCTACAGACTTTCATCCAGACTTCAAGGCCTTTACCCTTATATGGAGTTATTGCAGCTCTGCACTCTTTTGTACACTGTTCATAAATCAGCTGTTTGATCAAAGGCATAGCAGCATCTGGATCCCCAAACACTCTTCCTGCAGCTTCTACCATTCTTGCCACAAAGTCTGAAAAGGGTTCCATAGGACCCTGTAATATCTTTGTAAGATTTCCACTGACCTCACCTTTGTTAGGCAGAGACCTCCAAGCCCTAATGGCTATTTGATTAATCTGATCATACACTTGAGGAGGATATCCTGTTTGTTGCTGTGCAAAACGTCCTTGACCAAGAAGCATGTCCACATCCCAATATTGATCACCAGCTGCGCGATTAATCGCACCTTGATCATTGGCAAACTCAATTTGAAAAGCTCTCCAATCCAAATATTGTCCTGGTGATAAGCAAGCTCTTATCAAATTTGTCCAATCACTGGGTGTCATACAGTAGCGACCGAGCGCCTCTACCTGAGCAATTGTAAAAGCTGCCGTCACCCCATAGGTGCGTACCGATTCTGCCAGAGCTTTGACTATTTTAAAGTCAATTGGTTCATGATATCTCTGTTGGTTACCGTCTGTAAAAACTGGATAAGCCAGTGGTCGAGTAACCCGAAACTCAGTGCGAACCGTACGCCACACTTCCGGACAGAAGGTGGAGCAACCAGGACCTCCTACTTCCTCTTTCGAGCAGTAGGGGGGAGGAGCGATAGGGCGGTGCCCTTGTTTTACAGTCGCCATTTTAGGACGCTGTTTTTCTGATACTTTTAATGTTTTTCCATGAGCTCAATAATCTCTTCCTCCTCTTCCTCCATGATGTCCTCATCCTCACATATATCCTCCTCTGATTCTGAATCCTCTCCTGGTTCTTTTAATTCCTTCCTCAACCTTCCTAGAGAAGGATAGACTCGCTTCTTATCCCTTTTCTGTTTCTCCTTTGTTCTCTCACTTTCTGACTGTTCTGACCTTTCTTCTTGGAGCATTTCAAGGGCAGCCTGTCCATTTGCTATAGCTTTCTTATTTCCCCCTTTGTCCTCTAGACAGCTGCGCACCAGACGCCAAACCGGGCGAACACTCGGCTTCAACGTTCCTTGCTCCCAGGCAAAATCCAGGTCTTTCCCTAATTTATCCCAACTATCCACAGTGAGATTGCCCGAGGCCGCAAACCAGGGTGCAATGGTGTCGCATTCACTCAGGAACCTCTGTAATGTGGCTTTAGTTAACCTTAAATTGTTAGAATGAAGTAGCTCTTGAAGAGCCAGAAAAATTGGATGTGATTGTGACGATCCCATTGTGCTTTTGTCTTAGTTAGCGCGCTCCGAAGGTGTGCAAGTAGGATAACACCACCAGAAAACAAAAGCCCACACTGCTATGTTAAAAAGCAGCCAAATCACCACTATAATAGCGGGGTCCATTAACTTACTCTCACTCTGCAAATTAAAGCAGAAGCGAGGTTTTTTACTTTCGGTTCGCTTTTGTCGCAAACAGTGTTGCTCCTTTCCGGAGACTTTACTGCCTCTTCCCCGATGGCTTTGGTACTCTTTTACTGAGACCTATCTCCTCTTTCCTGAGGACCTTGGTGCTCCTTTACCAGAGACCTATCTCCACATTCACCGCGGACTTTACAGTTCCACTTACCTTGGGAACTTACCGGCGCCGCCCCGACTGTGAGAAGTTCTGAATTCCCCGTACGGGCCACCACTTGCGGCGTCCACACTTGACCAGCAAGAAAGACGCTACACCAAGGAATCTTCTTCAAACACAGTTTAATCGGGAACCTCTTTGCTTTGTACAATGTATAATGGAGGCGGCGGCCCCGGGCCGAGGGAGACGGGGCCTGATATAGTCTACATCTACCAATCACCTAACCCTACGTGGCGTGCCAGGATAGGTTGTCTCCAAGCAGAATTAAGAGGATACATGACCTTTACCATATTTGGAGTTGTTTACCACAGAGAGCGCTCGCCGTCGGGCTGGCGGAGGGCGGAAACCGGCGCCATCTTTTGGGTGCGGTTTTCTGCAGCTCCCTACAAGAGTTAGAAGTTGGATCCACTGCTAGTGACCGAATATTGTCTGACAATCACCATTTTTACTTTAATTAATGGAGGGTGACTTCAGTCTGATGTAGGTTCCATCCTTTTCAGACTACAGTCAGTGATTTCCCAGTAGCTCAGGTCAGTTGATTCTGTGGGTTTCCCCATTATGGTTTTGACTACATTGTTCATAATATTTCTCCTTTCTCACTTTGAATGTTCTCCATGAGCTTAAAGAAAAGATTAGTGATGGATTTCTGCATCTGCTTCCATGTGTTTCTGTAAGAGAGTTGTCACTTGTCCAGAATTTTGGATTGTCGGCTAGGTATCTTTTGCTTTAAGTCTGTTATCCACTTATAAGTGAGTACATACTATATTTTTTTGTTTCTTGGATACCTCAATAATGATGTTTTTTCTAGTTTTGTGCATTTGCCTAAAAATTTTAGAACTGAGATCCCAGCTACACAGAATCACATCATGTGTCCCGTAATGTTGCTGGCCTCTTTAAAACCTCTCCTTCCTGGTATCGCAAATGGTCTGGGTTACTGAGTTCTCTATTCTTCACATCCTTATTTAAAGCTAAAAAGTTGTTTTGATTTGCATTTCCCTGGTGGCTAAGGTCGTTCTGGACATTTTTATGTGTCTTTAAGCCAGTTTAGATTCCTCTGTTGAGAATTCTCTATTTACTTCTGTACCACAATTTTTAATTGGATTATTAGGAGTTTGTAAACTACCTTTTTGAGTTCTTTCTAAATTTTAGAGATCAGCCCTCTTTTGGATATGGGTTTGGTGAATATATTTTCCCTTTTGGCTGGCTTCCATTTTGCATTGCTGACTGTGTCCTTTGCTTAAAGAAGCTTCTGGTTGTATAGGGGGAAGAATAGTGGAGAGAAAAAAAAAAGATACCATTCAAGAGGGAGCCAGTATTGGTTTAAAGAGAAATCAGGCACTAGGGAAATATCTCGATAGCTACAAGAATGGCATTTTCTAACCATCTAAGCAACAGCAGAGAGGCTACCTTAAATGACTACCCTGATAATGAAATTGATAACTAACTTATATGCCATTATAGAGCCTTCATCCATTAGATGATGTAAGTAGAAGCATATACCCACAGCTAAACACTGATATGAACTGGAATCCAGTTGCAGAGGAGGAGGATTGATAAGTAAAGTGGTCAAGACCAGGCTGGTGAAACCCACAGAAATAGCTTATCTGAGACCAGACTGATCACTGGGAAACCAGCATAGAACTGATCCAGAACCCTTGAATGTGGGTGTCAGTGAGGAGGCCTTAGAAATTTCTGTGGCCTTTTGCAGTAGAACAGTACATATCCCGTGCATAGAAATGGACTGTGGGAGCCAAATACACAAAGAGGGATACTCACTCAGACTAGACACCAGAGGAGGGCGTAGGCCCTATTGCAAAGGATGACAGTATCTGAACACCCTGTATGGAAGACCAAACACTCCCTAGGGAGAAGAAATGGTATAGGTTACGTAGGGCGATCGTGGATTGAAGGATATGAGGGGACGGAGTGGGAAATGGGATTGACATATAAAAATCCTGTTTCTAATTTAAATATAAACGGAGGGAAAAAGCTAAAAAAATACAACAAGCAATGTACCAAATCTAGGAGTGAAATACCAGGAAGCCTTAAAACCTTCACAAAACTGTACAAGAAACTTGGTTTTATCTCCATTTTGGGAATTGCACCATATGGGATATATCTAAGTGGACATCAATCAAATGAAATAGTATAATGATGCATTTAATTACATGTGTCCTTGACTGAAGCCATAGTAGGTTACTGTGGGGCAGAAGAAATAACAATAGTCAAAGCTAGAGAGAGAGTTTTGTCTTCTGCCAAAGTTCAAGAGGTTATATTGTGAGGTCATGAGTGGGTGTATTTGGTGTTGAATTTGAAGATGCAATAGATTGTGGCAGACAGATAATATTGGTTTCCTAGCAACCATGACAGAAATCTCTCTGCCCATGTCATGGACCATGAAACAGGGAGCATGTGAAATGCAGTTTTATACATAGAGATTTTAATAACCTAAAGTATGTGCCATTTTACAACTTTTAATGTTACCCTGCATTGGAGTTGATTATCCAAATGAGCCTATGACAAACTGTTTGGACATTTCCAAGCAACTGGAACTGTTAACCAACATGAGGGTACCTAATATCACTAAATATCATTTGTGAAGGACTTCCTCTAAGTGGAGACAACCCTAGCTTTCTTGTCCTTTGTTGTGATGGTTTATGGACTTTTGATGTTTCACCCATATATTTTTCGACATTAGTTGTTGGACAATTTTGTCATACTGGCTAAATTTTGTAATAGTGAAAAGAACATTCATGCCTAAATGGAGGATTTGTTGTACACACAAAAAGATGGAGGAATATTACAGTTGTATAAATCTAAAACTTATACAAAACTCACTTTTCACAAAAGAAGTGTGTGGCTTTAACTTCACGAGTAGAAGCCAGATTAACTGAGATTATTTGAGACCACAGGAATGTGAGGGTTTAATTAGAACAGAAACACCAAAAGACAGTCTATATGATTCTGTGTAGCAAACATCTCTCAGTTCTCTGCAGATTATTTATGAAGGAGAAACAGAGAAGTTCCTCCAGTTTACAGTTATTCAAATAAAGTCCCGGCTTGCTATAGTTTTGCTTTACTGCTAAATATGCTCACCAAAGACATTGGGAGTCTGTACTTTCTATTTTCTCTTCATAAACAATTTCAGACTTCTTCACACCTGTAATGGAAACTAGACTCTTCACTGTGGTGCTTAGACTTTAAACCACCATAGGCTTTAAAAACAGAAAACTCACGTCCAATGCATGCTGACATGTAAGGTTGTTCAATGAACATTGCCTTTATAGAGCAGATACCCAATGATAACACTGTATTTCAACTTAACCTGTCTTCTTCCACACATGATATGTGTTTAAAGCATTCCAAATGGGTTCAACTTTGACATATTCCTTGGCAGACAGACAAACATACACACAGGAAGAAAACAAATATAGGATAAAAATGACACCCATATTCACCTATATTCCATTCCAAATTTACCAATAAGTGATATTTTTCTTTGGATTCATAGTAGATTTGCATGGGAAAGAATTTTTATAACTCTAGAAGAAGTTTCCCCTCCATAAGTCATAAACCTACATAGGCAACATGATAATTTTTGAGATCTTTGATGAGATCTCTGGAAAGAGCTCACCCTCATTGTGGCAGGACACATTGTAACTTCTCTTTTTATAAACCTCACTTTAGGAAGCCATTGTATTTTTGACAGTGCACTTGCTTCATGTGAACAAGCTTAGAGGTCTCAACAGGAGATTTTTATTCATGTCAACTGTCTGAAAAGCTTATTTGCCTCTACAGTTGAAACAGCAGTCTTTTCTGTTCTCATAAAAGAATAGATAAATACACAGAGAGAGGTGTATAAACTTTTGTGACAGTTCGACTATAATCAGTGTTAACATTAGCTTGTTTTGATATCGTGTCTATATGTGGTTTTAACCAGTGACAAACATTGTTCTTCAAACTTGATAACTGTGATACGAGATATGATATCCTACATGTACAACATACAAGCATGGCATTGTAATATCTTCTGAATTTTTTGATATGTGTATTCTTCTTTAAAGACAAACTTGGAGTGATCCTTCCCTTTACATTTCATGGAATTTCTTTAGTCAAACACTATCTTAAAGTGTAAGTTTTTCATGTGCTACCCATTATTCCACCTGTGATCAGAGAATATCTTAAAATAGCAGGCTCTGTAATACAGAAACCCATGGATATCAAGGAGTCAATTTTGTCCCTGACAAATCTGGAGGTGGTGTTATGCATGGGTATCAAAGTTAAAATGATTCAATTATTTCATGTTATATGTACGCTATTTAGATAAGCCATAAAATCAAAGGAAAATGGACAAAGACACTGGAAGAGTCTTTCACTGGTTTAAACAAAGTTCCATTACAGCAGGCATGTCTCTCCTGCTAGTGTTGTACCTAAGAAAATGCATTGACTTTTGCTCATTAATACTACATAGCATTCAGAAAGACCAGCTGCCTATATGCAAACCAAGGTAGAAGATTGCAAATATCGTCTATTAATAATAAGAATGAGATTCATTTGAAGTAATATTCTCTGACATATGTGTTTTTTTGTGAACTATTCTTCAAGTCTTTTTAAAGGGACATTTCTAAGTAGAAAAAGCACACACACACACACACACACACACACACACACACACACAGAGAGAGAGAGAGAGACAGAGAGAGAGAGAGAGAGAGAGAGAGAGAGAGATTGAAGGAGTAACAAAATAAATGAAGAAAGAAGACAGGAAAATATAAAAAGGAAGTTATAGATGAATATGAGCATGGAACAATATTAAAAGATAACAGATATAAAATGAGTGGGAAAAGCCAGGTAGGAAAGAAGAAGCATGGAAGAATAAAGTTAATGAAGTGAACACAGAAACCTGAAAATGTAATATTATGATTTGAGGATGTGTCTTCTATTGAATATATGTCAGATTATATAATAATCAGTACCCGTAACGTGGCCATGAATAGGCTAAAGAAATGATGCAAGTTTTGGTGTTCAAACATACAATGAAGATTTAATTATAGTCTAATTTAATCTAAAAATGAAGTATATCTTATAACAAATTGTCCTATTCCACTGAGAAGACTATTTCTCCCATGCTCAACAACTGAGTTTTTCTAGATAATTCTGTTGTGTTGAAGCCTCCTGGGTTTTCTATCCTGAACTTTATCACCGGTAGAGTTAAAACTTTTAGCTCATGTTTTGTATTTTTCTATTCCATTGTTTTTAATTTAAAGTAGACACAAGATTATTTACATTTCAATCCCAGTTCCCAATACCTCCCTACCTTCCCTACCCCTGCCCATACCATACCCTTTCTGCTCCCCAGGGTATGTTATCTCTTCCATGAGGGAACTTAAGTGTATGCATATCCTTTGAGATAGGGCCTACAACCTCCCCTGTTTGTCTAGGCTGAGGAAGTATACCTCCATGTGGAATGAGCCAAAGTCCATTCCTATGATAGGGGTAGTTACTGATCTACTACCAGAGGCCCCATATATTTATGTGCCCTCCTCACTGACAACCATGATCATGTGGTGTAAATAAGTCCAATTCTGGTTTCCCAGCTATCAGTCTGGGCACCATGAGGTCTGCCTTGTTCAGGTCAGCTGTTTCTGTGTGTTTCATCAGCCTGGTCTATGCCCCTAAGCTCATCACTATTCCCTTTCTGCAACTGGATTCCTGGTAGGCTCTGTGTTTACCTGTGGTTGTCTGATTATACTTCCCCCAGTTGCTGGATGAAGGCTCTAGGATGGCATTTAAGTTAGTCATCAATTTCATTATCAGGGGAGGGCATTGAAGGTAGCCTCTCCACTGTTGCATAGATTGTAAGTTGGTGTCTGGACATTACCCTAGTGCCTTATTTCTCTTTAAACCTATAATGGTTCCCTATATTATGTTAACTCTCATCTTGTTCTCCTCTATCTTTCACCCAACTCAAACTTCCTTCTCCCTCAGGTCTTTCCCAACCTTCCTCTTCTCCCTGTCTCATTCTCTTGGATCCTTCTCCCCTCCTCCCATGCTCCTAATTTGCTCAGGAAATATATTTCCTTCCCCCTTCTCTTAGAAACCTGTATGTCTCTCTTAGAGCCTTCCTTGTTTCCTAGCCTCTCTGTCAGTGTAGATTATAGGCTGGTAATGAATGGCTCTATGTCTAAAATCCATATATGAGTGAGTACATACTACATTTATCTTCTTGAGTGGGTTACCTTGCTCAGGATAGTTTCTTATAGTTCCATCAATTTGCCTGCAAATTTCAAGAATACATTGAATTTTTTTACTCTGAGAAGTAATTCATTGTATAAATGTACCACATATTCTCTATCCATTCTTCAGCTGAGGGCCATCTACATTGCTTCCAAGATCTGGCTATTACAAATAATGCTGCTATGAACGTAGTTGTATAGATGACCTTATTGTATGAATGTGCATCTTTTTATCAAACTCAAAATGAAAAACATGAATGGGATGTTTGGGAGTCCCCAAATGAAGGGTAAATAATATAATCATATTATAATATCAACAGTGAAAATTAGGAAACATTAGGAAGAGCAAAAATATAGCCTCAACATTAGGGAAATTGTAAGAATAGCCAGGATATATTTTGGCCTCTGTACATGTGGAATAGTTTTCTTTACAGAACCAAGGAAAGCTGGAGATTATGTGTTGGGCTCCATAAAATTTAAATCTCCTTTTGGATTTTTGGTCTCTTTGTTTTCCACCAAGCACGAAGTAAGAAAGTCCAGGAAAGGAATATACTACTCGGTATTATTTGCAGACTCCTGGAATGACAAATTTTGTCTCCTGATAAACATGGCCATAAGTGTGAGACTGTAACTTGTCTTGTGTCTTGTTCAAGAATTCTAGATCACTTTATGCCTTGAAAAAGTACACAGTCCACCAGGGCTTCAGGATTTAAATATTCTTCTATTTCAATGAAAGACAGAACTTTTACCATATCTATATAATGTAGACTCCACTAAATTCAAGCATTCATATGAAAACCAAAAACAATTGCAAGTGTACATAAGACAATCCTTCTTCAGGGTAGAATTTCAAACAGGAAGGCATTCTGTTTTATATAATGTAGATTTACTCAATTGATTCTCTGCATACCATTCTCCACCCCTTCCACTTACATGCCAAACCAAAGCTTCCCATGGGGCAACACTCACCTTTAGATAATTTTGATCAGAAACTGTTGTCCCAGATTGACTCAGTGGTGTTGGGGATGACAATTGCAGAAGACTCTCATTTCAAAGAACCAGATTCCTTTCTCTAGTGACAGGTACATTCACAATTTCTAGAGACCATTAATATAGAAAGATGGATGTGATCACATTATTAGCTGAAAGAGAGCCTGGAAATCTAAGAAGGAAAATTGTCAATACTGGGACATGAGGCATAGCTTAAGACCTCTTAGTATGTAACAACAGAGTCCTAGTAGAATACATGTTTCAGGAGTCCCTACCATCTTCAGAAATGAAGTTAAAATGTGAGTGACCCAAAAGCAATTCAGATGGTAATGACATGGTGAATATTGTCCTTCCGACAGTTTAAGTAGAATACATTTCTCATGAGAGAAAAGCACCTTTCATATGAATCTTACTTTAGTATAAGAAGTAGGTTGAAATATCACAGAATGGCTGTACAATTGAAAACTCAACACTTGATGGATATGACTTAGGTTTTTAATTGATTATTCTAGCTTTACTGTTTTAGAAAGTATATCTACCAATAAAAGCCTTGAACAACTTATTCTTACACTGCATTCAGGGAGAATACATATATTTGACTGAGAAATTGTGTCAGGTTCATGGCCCTGTCCATGGCCTCATTCAAATCACCTTGCACCTTGTGAGTATTAAAGGCTATACAGGACACTTTTATTGGATACTAAAATATGCAACAATATGTCTTTACTCCTAGCTTCCTGAACCCTGCCACCATCTTAAGGTCCCAAGTAACACAGAGAGACTTATATTAGGTAAAAATGTAGCTTGGCCAATGGCTAGGATTTCTCACCTGCTAGCTTAGTCTTAATTACCATATATCAATATATTTTATATGATTTATCTTATTGAGAATGTCTACCACTGGGGCCGTCTCTTGCCAGTGGATCACATGGCAAATCCAGAGCAGAGACCAGGAGGAAGAACAAGAGAAAAGAGACGACTTCCTTGTTGTCCTTGCTTATATATGAGTCTGTCTGCTATGTCACTTCCTGCCTGGATCGCAAGACTTCTTTACTACATTTCCCAGAATCCCCCTTAATACCTAGTCCCACCTGTCTTACTTTCCTACTGGCCAACAGTACTTTATTTATCAACCAATAACACAAATATATACACAGAACATTCACCATCAAAAATATCCAAAGAAAATACTGCATCTCAACTGTTCTCTGCTTGTTGTTCCTGTGATATGGACACAAAGATTCCCACTGGGATGGGCAGGCAAAAATATTGATCTTATGGTATGTTACAAGAGCCACAAATCAACACAACCCCACACAATCATGAACTCACTTTATACCTTCATTTACCCTCTCCTTAGCACACAAGTCTCTGTAAATTTTAAATATATTTTCTTCTCCTATCTCTAGGGTACCTTACACAACTTAAGTAAATCTCACATATATGTGAAGGAAAATACCCAAATGATGGTCAATTAGACTGTAAGGACAATTGTTCAACTGTGTTCATAGAAACATCACTCATAATAGCCAAATCTTAGGAACAACCTGGATTACCATCAATTGAAGAATAGATACAGAAAAAGTGGTACATTTACACAATAGAGTACTCTGCAGTAAGCAACAATGACATGCTAAATTTTCCATTCAAGTGGACAGAACCAGATACCTGAATTAGGTATCTCAGAACCAAAACCACAAATATAGTATATACTCACTCATAAGTAGTACCATACATAAAGAAATATATACCCACCCTACAATCCACAAGCCAAGAGAAGCCTGAGCCTTTTAGCAGAAACAGACTGAACCATATGCAGAAAAACAACACATACAAACCCACACAAATATTTAAATATATCCACCACACAAAACATTATTCTAATGCTCACAATGTAATGTTTACTTAAGTTCTATGTCACAGTTAAAAAAGAAGCTAGTTTTGTCTGGATTTTTAGTAAATAGCATTTTACATGTGGACAGCACTTTAATACACAACCAGGAGCTTGCTCTCTATAAGTAATGAGCCTGCATAGGAATCCTAATGACTATTGATATCGTTGGAGATATTCCTGTGAAAAGGAAACTGTGGATTGGAGACATCTTATTCTCACTAAGCATTAATAAGAATTCAGGAAGACACTTTCTACATGACACCTGTTCTCAAAAGATTTTGATTTTCTCTGACTTCTCAATAGGAGCTGGCAATGTAATTTAGTTAACTGATTTTCTGGGTTTTCTGCCAATGGTCTTGTGTTTGCACACAAGAATGTATCAATAACTACCCTGAGAAAATAGTTGTTACTCTTCTGTTACCCATAGATTATAAACTCTGTTAATTTCATCTATTTTTGAGGCTTAAATCTGTATGTGACATCTACCAGATACTAATTTTTTTCCATTTTAAAGTTTGCAGAATGACAGCAGTTGATGTGGTGTCAAACATCTGCTGCATCCTTGAATAAAGGATGCCTATTGCATGGGTGTATGCTTGCCTTAGTCCCAATACAAGAAAAACAGATTACATACTCTAATGTGATTTCATGGGCATTCTTTTTTCTCAACCTTTTTTATTTGAATTAGGAACAGGATTGTTTTATATGACAATCCCAGTTCCCTTCACCCACTGATCCTCCCCTACCCCCCAACTAAAAACTCATCTGTCACATATCTTTTCTGCTCCCCTGGATAGTGAGGCCTTCCATAGCGTGTCATCAAAGTCTTTCATATCCTTTGTGATAGGGCCTAGGCCCACCCCGGGGTGTGTTGGCTCAGGAAGTATTCCTCTATATGGGATGGTCTCCCTAAGTCCATACCTATGCTAGCGATAAATACTGGGCTTCTACTGGAGGTCCCATAGATTTCTGAGGTTTCCTCACATAAACCCATGTTGCAGGGGTTTGGATCAGTCCCATGTTGGTATTCCAGGTATCAGACTGTGGATCCGGAGTTCCAGGATGCTCAGTTCAGCTGTTTCTGTGGATTTCACCAGCCTGGTCTGGACATCTGTGCTCTTCACTGGTCCTTTCTGCATCTGAGTTCCAATTCGGTTCGGTGATTAGTTATGGGTGTCTGCTTCTACTTCTACCAGGTGCTGGCTGAAGGCTATAGGAATGCAAATAAGTCAGTAATCAATATCATAATCAGGGGAGGGCATTTAAGGTAGCTTCTCCTCTGTTGCTGAGATAGTTAGCTGGTGTCATCTTTGTAGATCTACAGACATTTTTGTAGTGCCTGATTTCTCTGTAAACCAAAAATGTCTCCCTCAATTATGATATCTCTATTCTTGTTATCATGTATTCTCCCCTGATTCATATTTTCTGCTCCCTCATGTCCTAGGCATCCCTCTTCTTCTCCCCTTATCATTCTCCTAGCTCCCTCCCCCCTCTTCCCATGCTCCCAATTTGCTCAGCTGATCTTGGACTTCTCCTCTTCTCTAGCACACCATGTATGCCTCTCTTAGGGACCTCCTTGTTTATTAGCTTCTTTGGCAGTGTGGATTGTAGGCTGGTAATCTTACTCTATGTCTAAAATCCGCATATGAGTGAGTACATACCATGTTTCTCTTTTTTGCGATTGGGTTACCTCACTCAGAATGGTTTCTTCTAGATCCATCCATTTTCCTGCAAATTTCAAGAATCCATTGTTTATTTTTCTATTGAGTAGTACTCCATTGTGTAAATGTATCACATTTTCTCTATCCATTATTGGGTTGAGGGGCATCTAGGCTGCTTCCAGGTTCTGGCTACTACAAATATTGCTGCTATGAACATGGTTGAGCAGATGTCTTTGTTGTATGAATGTGTTCCTTTTGGGTATATGCCTAAGAGTGGAATTGCTGGAACTTGTGATAGACACATTCCCATTTTCTTGAGGAGTCAACATACAGATTTCCAAAGTGCCTGTACAAGTTGGCACTCCCACCAACAATGAAGAAGTGTTCCCCTTTCTCCACATCCTCTCCAACATAAACTGTCATTGGTGTTTTTGATTTTGGCCTTTCTGACAGGAGTAAGATGGTAATTCAGAGTTGTTTTGATTTGCATTTCCCTGATGGCTAAGGAAGTTGAACACTTTCTTATGTGTCTTTCAGACATTTTAGATTCCTCTATTGAGCATTGTCTACTTAGTTCTGTACCCCACATTTTAATCGGGTGGTTTGGTGTTTTGGAGACCAACTTATTGAGTTCTTTGTATATTGTGGAGATCAGCCCTCTGTCAGATGTTGGTTTGGTGAATATCTTTTTCCAGTCTGTCGGCTGCCGTTTTGTCTTGCTGACTGTCTCTTTTGCTTTACAGAAGCTTCTCAGTTTCAGGAGGTCCCATTAATCAATTGTTGATCTCAGTGTCTGTGCTACTGGTGTAATGTTCAGGAAGCAGTCTCCTGTACTAATTAATTAGAGGGTATTTCCCACTTTTTCTTCTAATAGGTCCAGTGTAGCTGGATTTATGTTGAGATCTTTGATCCATTTTGACTTAAGTTTTGTGCAAGGTGATAGGCTTGGGTCTAACTGCAGTCTTCTACATGTCTGCAACCAGTTATGCCAGAACCATTTGTTGAAGATTTTATCTTTGTTCCATCGTATACATTTGGATTGTTTGTCAAAAATCAGGTGATCATTGTTGTGTGGGTTAATATCAGGGTTTTCAATTCTATTCCATTGGTCTACCTGTCCATTTTTGTGCCAATTCCAAGCTGTTTTCAGGACTGTAGCTCTTTAATAGAGCTTGAAGTCAGGGATGGTGATGCCTCCTGAAGTTCTTATATTGTACAGGGATGTTTTGGCTATCCTGGGTCTTTTATTTCTCTATATAAAGTTGAGAATTGTTCTTTCAAGTCTCTGAAGAATTGTGTTGGGATTTTGATGGGGATTGCAATGAATCTGTAGATTGCTTTTTGAAAGATTGCCATTTTTACTTTGTTGATCCTACCTATCCAAGATCATGGGAGATCTTTCCATTTTCTGGTATCTTCTTTAATTTCTTTCTTTAGAGACTCAAAATTCTTATGTTATAGGTTTTTACATTTTTGTTTAGTGTTACCCCAAGGTAATTTATGTTGTTTGTAGCAATTGTAAAGGGTGATGTTTCTTTGATTTCTTTCTTCACCAATGTATCATAGGTATATGGTAGGACAATGGATTTTTTGAGTTAATCTTGTATCCTGCCACATTGCTGAAGGTGTTTATCAGGTGCGGGAGTTCCCTGGTAGAGATTTTGGGTCACTAATGTAAATTATCATATCATCTGCAAATAGTGAGAGTTTGACTTCTTCCTTTCCGATTTGTATTTCGTTGATCTCCTTTTGTTGTCTTGTTGCTCTAGCTAGGACTTCAAGGACAATATTGAAGAGATCTGGAGAGAGTGGACAGCCTTGTCTTGTCCCCAATTTTAGAGTAATTGGATTGAGTTTCTCTCCATTTAATTTGATGTTGGCTGTTGGCTTGATGTATATAGCTTTTATTATGTTGAGCTATGTTCCTGTTATCCCTGATTTCTCCAAGACCTTTATCATGAAGTGGTGTTGGATTTTTGTCATAGGATTTTTCGGCATCTAGTGAGATGATCGTCTGTTTTTTTTTTTTTTTCTTTTTTCTCAGTGTTTATATGGTGGATTACATTGATGGATTTTTGTATGCTGAACCATCCTTGCATCCCTGGGATGAAGGCTACTTCAACATGGTGGATGATTTCTCTGATATGATCTTCTATTCGATTTGCCAGGATTTTATTGAGAATTTTTGCATTAATGTTAATGGCGGATATTGTTCTGTAGTTCTCTTTATTAGTTGTGTCTTTGTGTGTCTTGGGTATCAAGGGTATTGTAGCCTCTTAAAAAGAGTTTTCCAATGTCCCTTCTGCTTCTATTTTGTGGAACAATTTTAGAAGTATTGGTATTAGCACTTCTTTGAATTTCTGGTAGAAGTCTGTTGTGAATCCATCTGGCCCTGGGCTTTTTTTCGTTGCGAAACTTTTGATGACTGCTTCTATTTCCTTAGATGTTATATGTCTGTTTAAGTTGTGTATCTGTTCTTGATTCAGTTTTGGTAAGTTATAACTGTCCAGAGAATTGTCCCTTTCCTTTAAATTTTCCAATTTTGTGGATTACAGGTTTTCAAAGTATGACCTGAGGATTCTCTGGATTTCCTCAGTGTCCGTTGTTATGTCCCCCTTTTCATTTCTGATTTTGTTAATTTGCATGATCTCTCTCTGCCTTTTGGTTAGTTTGGATAATGGTTTGTCTATCTTGTTGATTTTCTCGAAGAACCAACTTTTCGTTATATTGATTCTTTGAATTGTTTTCTTTGTTTCGACTTTATTGATTTCTCCCCTCAGTTTGATTATTTCCTGGCATCTGCTCCTCTGGGGTGTATTTGCTTCCATTTATTCTAGGGCTTTCAGCTGCGATGTCAAATCTCTGGTATGGCTATGCCCTAGTTACTTTATGTGAGCAATTAGAGCTATGAACTTTCCTCTTATTACTGCTTTCAAAGTGTCCCATAAGTTTCAGTATGTTGTGTCTACATTTTCATTGAATTCTAGGAAGTCTTTAATTTCTTTCTTTATTTCTTCCTTTACCCAGGAATCTTGCAATTTCATGTTGTTCAATTTCCATGTGTTGGTAGGTTTTTTTGCACTTTGAGTTGTTTTTGATTTCTAACTTTAAAGCATGGTGTTCTGATAAGACACAGGGGATTTTTCCAATTTTTTGTATCTGTTGAGGTTTGCTATGTTGCCAACAATGTGGTCGATTTTTGAGAAGGTTCCATGTGATGCTGAAAAGAAGGTATATTCTTTTGTGTTTGTATAGAAAGTTCTATAAATGTCTGTTAATCCCAATTGGGTCATAATTTCTATTAATTCCTTTGTCTCTTTGTTATGTTTCTGTCTGGTGGTTCTGTCCAGTGGTGAGAGTAGGGAATTGAAGTCTCCCACTATAACTGTGTGAGGCCTTATTTGTGATTTGAGTTTTAATGTTTCTTTTACGAATGTTCATGCCTTTGTATTTGGGGCATAGATGTTTAGAATTGAGACTTCTTCCTGATGGATTTTTTCTGTGATAAATATGAAATGACCTTCTTCATCTCTTTTGATTGATTTTAGTTTGAAGTCTATCTTGTTAGATTCTAGGATGGCTACCCCAGCTCATTTCTTGGGCCCATTTGATTGGAGTATCTTATCCCAACCCGTTACTCTGAGGTAATGTCTGTCTTTTAATTTGAGGTGTATGCAGCAGAAGGATGGATTCTGTCTTCGTTTCCAATCTGTTACCCTGTGTCTTTTTATAGGCAAGTTAAGACCATTAATATTGAGGGAAAATAAGATCCATTGAGTGTTTATTCTTGTTTGTTTTTGGTACTGATATTGTATGTAGATTTAACCTGCCTTTATTTTGTGTTTTTGTAGAGTGGGATTATCTATTGCCTATGTTAATGCGAGTGTAGTTAATTACCTTAGGTTGGAGTTTTCCTTCCAGTACTTTCTGTAGGGCTGGATTAGTGGTTACATATTGTTTAAATCTGGTTTTGTCGTGGAATATCTTGTTTTATCCATTTATAGTGATTGAAAGCTTTGCTGGGTATAGTAGTCTGGGCTGACATCCATGTTCTCTCAGAGTTGGTATAATATCTATCCAGGTCTTTCTAACTTTCAGAGTTTCCATGGAGAAGTCTGGTGTAATTCTGATAGTTTTGCCTTTTTATGTTACTTGGCCTTTTTCCTTTGCTGCTCTTAATATTTTTTCTTTATTCTGTACTTTTGGTGTTTACTATTATGTGATGAGTGGGACTTTCTTTTGTGGTCCACTCTATTTGGTGTTCTGCAGGCTTCTTATACTTTCATTGGCATGTCTTTCTTTAGGTTGGGAAAGTTTTCTTCTATGATTTTGTTGAATATATTTTCTGCACCTTTGAGTTGGGTTTCTTGGTCTTTTCACAGTGTCCCAAATTTCCTGGATATTTATGTGTTATAGATTTGTTAGACTTCAGATTTTCTTTGCTTGACGCGTTTATTTCCTCTAGTCTTCAGCGTCTGAGATTCTGTTTTCCATCTCTTGTATTTTACTGATTATGCTTGCATCTGTGGTTCCTGATGGTTTACTCAATTTGTCCACCTCCAGAATGCCCTCAGTTTGTGTTTTCTTTATTGTCTCTAATTCAGTTTTCAGGTCCTGAACTGTTTCCTTCAGCCATTTAATACCATATTCTTGGCTTTTGTTTTTTTTTTTTTTTTTTTTTTGGCTTTCCTTGATTTTTGCATCTTTTGGTTTGTCTTTTCTTCCATTTCTCTTAAGGATTTTCTGATTTCCTCTCTTAGGTTCTCTATCATCTGCATGAAGTTGTTTTTAAGTATGCTCTCTTCTGCTTCCTCTGTGTTGGGATGTTCATGTCTTGCTGGTGTAGAGTCACTAGACTCTAGTGGTGTCATATTGGTTTTACTGTTGTTGGATGTGTTCTTATATAGTCATATTCCCATCTCTTCTTCCAGTGGGTACATTTGATTTCACTTCCTTTCCTGGTGTTTATGGGTCCAGTGTTCTCTTCAGGTGTATGCAATTGACTTTGATACTCTGATGGGTTTCAAGTTGGGTGCAGGCAGGTCTGAGGCACTCGCTCTCCAGGTGAGTGAGAGCAGCACTGGTGCAAAGATATCAGTAGACTCTGGGTTGCTTGGTCCTCAAGGAGTCATCCTATTGAAGATCCTGGGTCAGGGTTTGCCAGGGTGGACAGAAGGAAGTTGGGCCCAAGGCAGGGGATGAAGCAGGTCACCTCTGAACTCTCTGCACTCTGTGGTGGCCAGAATAGGCCAGCGATCTCAGCAGAGTCAGGATCCCAGGGTCCTCAGGGACAGATTCAGTCTGCCTCCAGATCCCGGGGTGGGATTTACCAGGGTGGGCAGACAAAAGTTGGCCCAAGGCAGGGGCTGAAGCAGCTCACCTCTGTACTCTCTGCACTCTGTGGGGGCCAGAATCTCATTTCATGCGCATTCTTAAGCAAAGTCCTATCACTGATTATAGCCAAACCCTATGCTAAACATTAATCCATATTACATGCTGTGCTATCCTAAATGAAGGATATATTCCTATTGAAAAGAATGTCTGGAAGGATGTCTATAATTTGACACTGTCAGTTTTCCAGAGGACCTTGAACCAACTAGATTTAAATAATTTCAAAATAAAAAAATGATCAGAAAATTGAAGGTGCTTGATTTCTGGATAACTCAAAATGGCAGTGAAACCTGGCCACATGAAATTTCCCACTTCAGTGTGTTTAACTTCATTAGATATCATCATTGTAGTCTCTGCTACTGCTAATTTTCACATACAGAAAAGACCCATTTTTGCTCCTTGTTCCTAAATACTAAGAAAACCAAATTTCTTGTCTTCATAACAAGTCAAATAGCACCAACTATAGGATATCGGTACTTTGCTTGTGGATTACATAAAGAAATACTTTCTGACATGAACATATGAGGCAAAGAACTCAATCTTCACATCCCTTAATGAAGGAAATTCAAAAATAAAAAATGAAAAGAGGCAAAGATGAAAAAAGCCAAATGAAGCTTTAAAAAATCAGAAATGAATATTAGTAGGAACAAATAGGAAAAGATAATCGACAGGAAGACCTTAGGGAGGCAGGGAGGTTGAAAAATATGAAGCAAGGAAAGACTGATGGAAAGAAGGACAGATATTCAAGTAGATCATATTTATTAAATCAGGGGTGTAATGGGGGAGGGCCTAGACCTGGTACAGGATGATGTGGTAGACTTTGGGGAGCCCCTTTTGAGAGTCTTACCATGCCTGGGGAGTGGAGGGGGCATGGCTATGGAAAGGTTGGATGTTGCGGGGGAGGGGAGGGAGATGGAGAAGGGATTGACATCTGAAGCAATCTTGTTCCTAATTTGAACTAATAAAATAAAATTAAAATTAAAAAAATCAGGGATGTATATTTATGTTTATCTAAATGTTCATATAACAATTCATAATAAGAGGATCTAGATAATTCAGGAAAGTAATAGAGTTGTCCTTGTGAGCATGTAACAGTACTTTATAATGTTATTGAATGTAAAAAGAAGAAAGACTTATATTGAGTAATGAACAATTGTTTTATTTTTAGACAGTTTCTGTCACTCCCAACATTCCTCATTTTCTTCTAAATGTTTGAGTATGGAACTAGCCTTCTGGTTTTCCATATATAATTAGTTTCATCTGCATTCAGTTATTTGATTTCATGATTAGGTTGTCAAACCGGTAAAATTTATCAGATTTGAGGAAAAATGTAGAAGTAAATTAGAGGTTTTGGTTCCTGCAAAGAGGGAGTATTAAAGTAAACACATTATGATCTCAAAGATAAAGTAAAAAAAAGCATTGAGAGGAGAAACAGGAAAAGTTGTACCACCAGGATATCAGAAATCAGTATGTGCGAATATCCAAGTACCGGTTTGTGACACTGAGTGGATGTCAATAAAATTGGGATATCAGTTTTGACTAGGAAAATAGGCAGTGAGCCCTGGTATGTTTGCTTTTGTTGCAGCACCATGGATAGACTGGTTGGTCACTACTAATTTATTTACATTTGTAAATATGGAAATGTGAGATGCCTTTTTGTATTTGTTCTAGACTTCTATAGACATATATGAAACAGTAGAAACTAAAATAGCATATGGCCATAAAATCTATGGTGTGAATTTATATTCATTTTAATCAGCAATATTCCCCACATGCTCATTAACAATTGATCCTGTCTTAGTTAATGGGAAGATTAGGTGATTCTTAAGTTGTAAAGCCTTGGTATAAGAAGCATATCACTGAGTTTCTGCTTTAAATATTATTAGTCGTATGGCTAACCTCAGTTCATTCTCACTGTCTCCTTCCTGTACAGGCTTGGCTTGTCATCTTTCGTCAACCTTTTCCCAACATCAACCCCCATGACTCCACAGTGAATACAGGCACTAATCTCTAGCATAAGCTAAATTTACTTACTACATTAAGGACCTCTTGTTACAACTTGTATACATGGCAACAGAAAATTAACTAGTGAAGACATGATGATAGAACATGTATAGAACAGCAAGAGATGGTAGGAGCTAAAGTTTAAAATATTGTTGAAATAAGAGTATGTGAGTATGGAGGAATGGAATCCAATTAAAACATACCTCAAGATAGAAGAAAACTTACAAAAACACAATAACATAAAAGAAACTGAATAGTAAAGTTTTGTAAAGCTTTGACTACCTGAAGTCCCCTGGCAATAGGACCAGGATCTATCACTGGTGCATGAGCTACCATGTTTGAAGCCTATGAGGGCATGCCAGACTGAGACTTAACACAGGGGAAAGGCCTTGATTTGTTACAAACTTAATGTGCCAGACTTCATGAACTCCCCATGGGAGCCCTTACCTGTCTGGAGGTGTCGATAGGGGTTGGGCTGCAGAGAGAGGGTTAGAGAAGCAGGAGATGGGGTGGGAGGGAGAACATTGGTTGGGATGTAATGTGAAATTAAAATGATCTTAATAAAAACATCAATTAAAGACTTAATGAGGAAGAATATAGGTTTTTAGATGGGCAGGAGTGGATTTGAATGGAAGTAGTGACAGTACATATAAAATATAAAATTTTAATTAATTAACATATATATTGTTTATAAATTAAAATGAATAGTGAAATATTTATACCATTTGAAGAGAAACCAGAGTAGCCTGCTCTGCGTACTATTTTCCTCTTGTTGGCTAATCATGACTAACTTTGAGAAAATAATATTTGCTTCATTTTATTATATTTGCTTTCATCATGTTTGATTTTTATCTTTTGGGAGTCTCTTCTTTTACAGTTTCAGACAAAACCAG
Organism: Cricetulus griseus; assembly: GCF_003668045.3. Taxonomy (NCBI): domain Eukaryota; kingdom Metazoa; phylum Chordata; class Mammalia; order Rodentia; family Cricetidae; genus Cricetulus; species Cricetulus griseus. The sequence goes on from NW_023276919.1 coordinate 3,662,723, forward strand.
AATGGATTCAGGAGGATATATATATATATATATATATATATATATATATATATATATATGGGAAAGAACTTGGAGGAATAAAGGGAGGGAAAACTATAAACTGGATAGATTTTATAAGAATATAATCTATTTTCAGTTAAAAAGAGTAATATGCATATTTGCTTCAATGTTTGAAGAAAAATATTAGAAATTTAAAAGTAAATAATAAATGAACTTTTCTTATATTATGTGTGATTTCCTATACAAACATAAAATTATTTTATGTTCTCACATGAAAATTTACAGAAGCACAGTAAAAGTTTGAAAAATCTCTAAATTCCATGACAAATTAGGTATTATTAGAATAAACATAAAGAATCAAAAACAATATATAAGAAAATTAATGTCTTTAATTCAGCTAAAATAATAAAATGTGCAAACATATATTTTGATGACAGACAGTTGTTCAATTCCAAATATAACACTCACACTTTTGTTGACAGGAATTATTTTGATAGTATTTAAATGAAATTCATTTAAATCATCAAAATCTTGTTCAAAGAGGAAGAATCGATTAAATTTTGACAAAGATGTTATATATGTATGCATATATAAACATATATGTTTCAACAGTGCACAAGTACTTATCCATAATGTTTTATTAAAATCTATGTATGATTCATTATATGTATGTTCATATATGTTTACATATATATGTTTTTAGCATATAATTTTGTCCACTGAACAATTTTCTTTTTCTGAGTTCAACATATATTCAATAAAATATCTCAGTCTTGATGTTGGACTTTCTGTGGTATAATCAGCCATAGGGATATTCATTACAATTGCTGATCACTAAAAGTATGGGTATGGCATCATAAACATGACCATTATCTGAGATATATTTTCATCTGAAAAATTAAAACCCACAATTAATTCTGAGTATTTTTTTCACATCTACCGTAAATCTCTGTCTATGGCATCATCTCTGTCAATGTCATCTACAGTCTGTTCTTTCAAAACATCCAAGTTCTTGCTAGAAATTCATTGATCTAAAATTCTTCTTCTCACCAATATCCAAGAACAATAATAGTGCTATGATTTTGTGGTCAAAGTAAAATTATGAATATAGAACCAATGAGCTGTGAAAGGATGGAAATTTCTTTACAATATAAGAATGAATAAAGAACAAGTTCAATCAAGTTATTATTCTCAAATTGAAGACTTCCAATCAGCAGTGTTAGATTTAGAGGAGGATCCAATTAAACTGCTTTAGCCTATGAACACTGGACAAAATGGATGGCCACCATCATAAGAAATAACACCATCATGTTTATTATAATTTCTCAAATTTACTATTGCTACAATTGCCTCAGATATTAACTTATTAAAACTACATTCATTTATACATATCCTTAATGCCTTCTTTAAAATGCTTCACATCACTTTTTTTGTCTTTGAAACCTATCTATGCTTATGCATTCAGTCCGGAGAACATAACAGATTGCTACACTCTTCTATTACACTATCCTAAATAAAACCATCATTTTAACAAATACCATTTTGGGTTAGAGATAAAATTGATTAATATTGTTTTGATTATTCATATACATATCTACCAGCTCTATTTTTTACAATATAAAATATAATATCAATGAGTCTTTCAATATAACAATATAAGTACACAAAACATATATGTGTATATAATGATTAAATTATCAGGCACATTTGAAATTAGAAGGCTATACTTTGTTTTCTCAAATAGAAAGAATAGTTTAACTAGATCAACTACAGCTGTGAAGTGATGGATATGTTTGAGTTGTACTATGTATTCAAACACAGTAAGCAGTATTAAATTGGGAAAATATAATTTAAACAACACACAATGTTTAAATAAGTATTTGCTGATTTAATACATATTTATATGGTCAGAATAGACAATTTAATGAAAGCATAAGGCTTTGAGATTTTTCCCCAAACTTTATGTGTACCCAACAGACATGTAGTTGTGCACAGTTTCAGCACCAGGGATGATGTGGTGCATAGAGTTTTGGGAACGTGACTGAAAAACTAGAAATTAAAAAGCAAACTACAAAGTTTAGGCTATTATGTTACAACATGGTTATCAAATTGACTTATATAACAAAATGCAGACACACAATTGGACCATACCTTTGCTTCTTCCACTTCAGAAAGTGGTACCACTTCAGTATAAACAAAGCCAATGACAGCGGTTAAGAAAAGAATCTTCATTTTGTAATTCTTGGTTTCCAACTTATTGAGAACTTCTCAATAGTACATTCATTGCAGAGGATATAAATAGAAATCCATTCCATGTATTTATTTTAGTGGATCAAATGCAATGTCAACTGTGGTACATGTTGAAAGCTTTAAAGATTTTGTGCCATATCAACCAGTTAGGTTGGCCACCAGTCCAAGTCATAGATTGACACTGTAACATTTTGTCAATGACATTTTCATTCAAGAAAATTTACCATGAGGTGGATAACTGTCAAGTACATGAGGAAACAATTCATATAAACTTTAAGGTCAGAAATGTGACTGTGTTCTTATGATGTCCACTGCCACGTAATGCAGAATGATATCCACATTTCATTTACTAAATTTCTAAATTATATTATTGTTTGTGTCATTGCAAATTCATAGCATCTAAGCAGTAACCTAAAATAACTATTATGCTAAATTGACCAAACACTGAAATGAATTGGTAAAATTGCAATATGATTTAGAAGATTGTCAAGAGAAGAAATTTTTAATAACTAAATCCTGTTACTATGTAAGTCATGAAGACCACAGATTTACATATGCATTTTAATGGTATCAAATATGCATATTATTTTTCCTCTTATTCTCATTGACTCAAAACACAACACTGAAGCCATTACTTCCTTTATGATCCCTCTGGCCATAAGATTATTATGGAGTTGAACATGAGAGAATATAAATTATACATTTGCATAATTAAAGCTTGCAGTATTGGTTTTAGTTGTTTTCATACACATTTAAGATGAGCTTTTCCCAACTTTTTGACAGTACTATTTAGGCTTTGCACAATAAAATTCATCTAAGTGTACTAAAAACTGTGTTTGGACATGTGTATTTGTCTGACAATATGCTAATTGCTGTATATTTTAATGATTTTTTAAGATATTTTAAAACATACAGGTTGCACATGTGGGCTTTTTCTTAGAATCAACAAGTATCTAATATAATTAGGGCAAAGTAAAGCTTGAAATTATCTAGAAATTTGACTTCAGATTTGAATGAGTGATATTAATAGAAATATTTAAATCACAACCATATTCTCTGACATTCACGCAATTATACTTCTTAAAGGAAATATCAGAAAAATGCATTTAAAAAGAAAAGTATTAGCATGTTTCTTTTATTTGAATATGGTAAGACACTTTTATAGGTTAAATAATATTCATACATTTGCTGTAATTGGGTAATTTAGTATTCATTCAATGAATCACTCTGAATCTGTGCCATAGAGTAGGCCAAGTGGACATTAAATGGGGCATCGCAAAATTTAAATAATGTCTCCTTTTCTATAACCATATCTTTCTTTCTATCAAGTGCTATTGGTTCATATTACATGTGTATTCATTCACACAATATACAAATGGATTAATGTAAGGCTCATTGTAAGTAGAAATTCACAAGACTTTTTGGAAATAATTGGGTATGGATTATATATTTCTAAATGCTGTGTCCTTTTTTGCATTGATGGTCAATTTAATACAGTATAATTTTATCTGGAAAAATCTTTAATTGATTGATTGCCCTCATTAAGTTTGTTTGTTGGCATGTCTGGAAAGGTCTTGTTTGGTTGTGATTAAGGTAATTAGGGAAAGCAAAATAATTGTCCTGATTTTGATATTCACTTGATGTTCCAGCGAACTGATAATCACACCATTCCCTATTCAGGTCTAGCTAGCCTGTATAAGACAGCAAATTATAGCCAGGCGTTGGTGGCACATGCCTTTAAACCCAGCACTCGGGAGGCAGAGGCAGGTAGATCTCTGTGAGTTTGAGGCCAGCCTGGTCTCCAGAGCGAGTGCCAGGATAGGCTCCAAAGCTACACAAAGAAACCCTGTCTCAAAAAACCAAAAATAAATAAATAAATAAATAAATAAATAAATAAATAAATAGACAGCAAGTTATTTCAAACATTTTGGAATAGACTGCACCCTACATTTTTGTTTTAATATTATAATCTCAGAAATAAAATAGAGACAGGACAAAAAATAGTTAAATATGAGACTAAGGACTAAGAGAGCCATATAACAAGCAGCCTTCCTCCACAAAACTTGAGTTCTCTTAGAGGAGATATTGTTCTTTGAGAGCATGAGGCCTAACTTCGGTTTTACTATTTAAGTTTCCCAAGTAGTGGACTTCATACTGCCAGTTTAAATCTAATGCAGACTCTCTGAATAAATTTTTATCTGTCTAGTTTATCACAGTAACAGAATGAACCTGGAAGACAATGTAACCCAAATACTGAATGTCTACTCCAACACATTGTTTTTCATATAAAAATCCTCCATTCTTGTTTTTATAAACGTAATTTTATTTGGAAGGGGTTGTGTTCAAAGGTCAATAAACATGAAAAGGATTCAGAAAAGAAGAAACAAAAATTTTCCTGGGTGAGGAATGGGATTTGTAGCTCAACAAAAATTACATGAAAACAAAGCACAAATACATGTGCATTTTAATTGGCACAAGCCTGTTAAATGGAGCAATGGAGGAGAGGCATGACTGAGGAGACTAAATGAAAACATGAATTACTTGTCACAATGAAACATGAATTTCAATGCTATTTGTTATTCTTTTTACAAAAAGAAAAATTTACCTTACTGTATTATTATGAAAAAATGACTGAGGAGAATTTTGAACATTAGATTCCACTGGCAACAAAGAAACCATCATATCTCTATTCCCCACAGGAAAATAATTTGTGGCTGTCTAAATTTTTGTTAGAATTCTACAAAGGAGTCACTATAAAAGGAAGTGAGACTACAGGGTATAATCCTTTATGGAGGTGTAACAAATTTTCATATGAGGAAAACTTTAACCATGAATAATCATCAATACAGATGCATATAAAGATAGCCATTTTGACAACTCCAGATGAAATGCCACTTTAGACAGAAAAATCTATTTCTTTTGGAAAATGAAAACTTGTATTTGGTCAAAGACTGATGAGAGCAGCACAATCATTTTTTACACAATTTTTCTAATACCAAGTGTTCACCCTTGGACACTAGTATATATGAACAATATTAAATGAACTTAGTCATTGTTACACACTTGTATATATGTATATCTATACATAATAAATATAATATACTCACTACATTATAAATGTATAAAAAGATTTAAAGAAGAGGAGATGAATTAGGGTAGAAGAGAAGTTACCCAGGAGGTATTGGAAAGTAGGCAAGAGTAGTGATGATATTGCAGTGCTGATAGTCAATATTCTCACAAATTTAAAATGAAGCCTTTCTTGGTGTCCTGTGTTGTGCATTGGAGAGATTTACAAGTGTAATCAGATTTTACTATGTGAATAAAATCTATTCTCAATAAAAATATTGTTAATAAAATTAAAATTGCTATGCACAGTATGATGCTTGCAAGACTTTTTATGTTGTGGTTTGCTTCTTGTCACTTTTCTGTATTATTTCCTCTTTAAAAAGAATCATTTATCAGTGAAGCACTTTAGATGATTCATGAAAGAAACAAATTCAACCACATGGTGATTTTATGAAGTAAATAAGCTAAAAATTATTATCTTGAAATAATATATTTCCTTTATGATACAGGAAAATTGAAAGGTATAAAACTGTATGAAATTGTAGATGGATAGATCTCACTCTGTAACAGACACAAATCTTTATGATTTAATATTCACTCTCTCTGTTCTTATTCTGTTTTGATTCTTTCTCTCCATATGGATGTTTTGTTAAAATACATGGTTTTGCTGAGCATGATATAGTTTTCCTTCCTTGACACTGAATAAGGTTCTGGCTGTTCACAGGTTTTAAGTATTTCCAGTAAAACTGGTACATCAAGGGATAACAAACAGGATAAAGGTTAATGCAGGAAGAAAAAGCTGGAAAAGTTGCCATGTCCATCATAGAAATGAAAAAGTAAGAAGAGGATTTTCTAGGTTGAGCAAATGTGGAGATACATTTTCAAAAACAAGTTCAGTGTAATTTAACCATTGGAAGACACAACAACAGCATACCAAAATCTAAAAAAGAGAAACAAAGAAAAGAGTGTAAAGTGGAAGTTAAATAAATAAATGAAATAAACAAACAATTCTGTTCTAAAAGGTTCATATACTAGTCTCTGTATTATGTCATATATCTGGTTCTACCCAAAGATACAGCATTTCTTTTATAGAATGAGTGTTATTTTACAGGAGTGACAAAGCAAATTCTAAACAGTTTCATACAGTGCTGTGTTGTTTATATTCCCTGAGTTTGTATAAATCTTCTTAATATCCACATTCATTAAACTGTGATAAGGTACAATGCAGGATATGCATTCAATTTTCTTACTTCTATGGAGATATATCTTGTGTTGTGATTTTGAGAATTTTCCAGGGATTTCTTAGAAGAATGTTCTGTTAATTTCTTTCAGAGCACTTTGATTGGAGATGTCATTTAAATCCTGCATTTTTTCTGTATGTGCATATATTGTGGTAGAAGTACTTGTCTAGGGATGAGTGGGGGATATTAATGTAACCCAATCATGTTGGTACACTCTAGGTTTTATTCTTTCTTAAAACTACACATCGTTAGCTTGACTAATTTCTAAACATCTTTGCTTAACTTACCTGACATAATTTTATATCCTGGTTTTTACCTTTCTCTATTTATTGATGTCTTATCTTCTTATTCAGTAAGGGGTAATTTTAGCTCTTTCGCTGTCCTGTTCATTCCTCTCTTCTTGAACTATCTTGCTCATTCCTCTTACTTTTCTCTTGATCCTTCTTTTCTTCTTCCAGATGTCTCCTTCCATTTATTCTCTCTACATTCTGCCCTGGCTGTTATTTATCATGCATGGCTATTGAACATTGTGCTCTGTATTAGACCATCATGTATTTTAGACATGCAACACATCACAGCTTCTCAGAATTAAGCAAATGCAACATAAAACAGTACAAAACATTATTAAATCATTCCAATATTCCACAGCATAAACAAATATAACACATCTTTTAGTAATATTCTGGAACAGATATATACTTATGTTTTATTAGATTGCTTTTTATGTATACCATAATCTGGTTTGAATGTTGTTGTCCTGAATTTTAAAGTGTAAATAATAATTTACTAAAAAAATATTTTTTTCTTCAATTTGACTTGGGATATTTTTGAGTGTGTGATAGATTTTTTCTCGATATAATTGCGATTGATTAAATACAAAATTTTGTAGGTAGACACTTCAGCTATTTTGGGAATACAGAGGTTTATTATGGATACTTTTCAACATTACAGAGCTTTTCATGAAACAGAAGACATTATTCAAATTACTCCCCACTATATTTTTCTCAAGAATAGGATTTCCACCATGATCTAGCTTTTATTTGGCCCTAGTGTTTTAAATCACAGCAGCAAATTGAAACCAGAATGCTAGGTAAGTCTGAAATAGAAATAAAATTGACAGAAACTATCATATAAAAATCATAGACTATATGATAACAACAAGTAAATGCAGTTATTGTGCATATTTGGAAGAATGATAAAGCTGCTAATTGTGATGGAAACAAAATATTGTTTGAGGAAATAAGAAAAATTATGAGACCCCATGAATGAGGCTGTCAGTGAGGAGGCCTCAGAAATTGCTGGGGCCTCTTGTAGACTATTAGTACTTATCTACAGCATAGGAATGGACTTTGGGAGCACATTCCACATACAGGGATACTCCCTCAGCCTAGACACATGGGGGAGGGCCTAGGCCCTATCCCAAAGGATATGACAAACTCTGAAGGTCCCACATGGAAGTCCTCACTCTCCCTGGGGAGCAGAAATCGTATGGGATAGGTAGTTTGTTAATTGGGGGAAGGAGAGAAGGGGAGAGAGGGAACTTGGATTGACATGTAAAACTGACCCAACCCGAGGGTAAGTCATTCAGGGTTCCAGAGGGGGGCTGTCTGAAAAAAAGTCATGGGCAGGAGAAGGAAAGGAGACCAAGTGGCAAAAGAAAGAAGACCAGAGTCCATCTAGGTAATGTCAAGGCCTCGATTTATTAGAGTTCAGACTGGGCTTATATAGCCCTGCAACAAGGAAATTAGGCAGGCGGGGGATAACAGGAAGGAGCTGGAGCATTCTTCTTATCAGCTGGAATATCTTGTGATCTTCCCCAGAGCAGTGAACAGGAAAGCCCCAGGCCCTTTCTCGGAGCAGAAGCAATTAGCAGTTCCGTGTGGCCAAACCATCTAATTACAGGTTACAGGAGGCTCATAAAAGGGTTTACAGAGATGGGCTTTAAAACATATAGTTTAGGGCCCATGGCCCTTAACATAAAACAAACTTGTTTCTAATTTAAATAATAAATGAGTATTTACAAAGCACATATGATAAATATCAATCTTATAATTGTTAGAGAGAAAGTTCCTAGAAAGACATAGGTGACACTAATGGCTAGAAATTGATATCAGCTAGTAAATTTATAGCACCATTAAGGAGAGTGTGGGAAAAAGAGAGACTATTTACCAGTTATACATTACTAAGAATAATTGTAGAAAGGTATTTTTTTAATATACTTAACCTGCTAGCTAGGAAATAACGAACTAGAAGATGGTATGGTAAACTTTGCTATGGAAAGGACACTAAAGGTTTTACTTAGTCCCGGACCTTCACGTATACTACTAACCTACAGATAATGTATTTGTGGTCTAATAGTGAAATAATATCCATTGCAGAAATCCATAGGTTTCTAATTGGATTTGATGTATATTCTATAGAAGGTTTTCAAGCTAGGTACTGTATACATGATCAAACTACATAAGTGTGGAGATACTATATACTATGCGGAACCAAGTAATCTTAGCTTGAATATTTTAATTCCATCCTTTAGTCTCTCCTTGTTGTAAATACATTGACTGTATGATTATGGGACAGATATCCTACGGCCTGGGGCCTGCAGGCAGGTCTACTAGCCCCCAGTTGACAAACCAACTACAAGTCTACTGAAATCACTGGACTAGACCTCCTCCCACTTACTGGGACAGGAAGTGCCTCAGAACTGCATTCATGCAACATGGGACCCATCAGAGTAGCACACCTTCTTGCATCCCCTGGAAGAAAACATTAGACCTGTACCCAACAGAAAAGGAAGAGAACCCATCTGCACCCACTAGAAGATATGGGAAGACAACAATATAAGAACATATTCAATAATAGAAATCCCAATATGACACCACTAGAGTTTAAGAACTCTACACCAGCATGACCTGAACATCCCAACACAGATGAAGCAGAAGAGAATAACATTCAAAAATTTCATAAAGATGATAGAGACCCCAAGACAGGAAATGAGAAAATCCTTTAAAGAAATGGAAGAAAAGAAAATCAAAAATTGCAAGAAACAATTCAAGCAGTGCAAAATATGAAAGCAGAAATAAAGACAATAAAAAACACAGTCTGAGGGAATGCTGAATTAGGAAAGATGGGAAAATGATCAGAATTTACAGATGCAAGCATAGCCAACCGAAATCAAGAAAGATGGAAGACATAAACTCAGGCATTGAAGATACACTAGAAGAAATAGATTGATCAAGCAAAGAAAATCCTTTATTTATTTAAGAGGCACTCATATTTACATATCCATTTCCTGAATTCCCTTGCACTCCCATCCTCCCATGTTCCTCAACAACATCCACAAACCATCTCCTAACTCCTTCTCAGGGAAACTGAGACACATTCAAAGTCCATTATATCATTCGAGGGAGGGCCTAGGCCCTCCTTGCTGTATCTGGGCTTCAATTGTATCCTTCCATAGGGAATGAGATCCCAAAGTCCATTTGTGCTCTATAGATAAATAGTGGCTCCACTTTTAGAGGTCCCATACACTGTCTTGGCCTCCTAGCTGTCACCCACATTCAGAAGGCTTTGTTCAGTCCAATGATGTATTTCTAACTTTAAGACTAGTGTCTCCATACTCTCACTAGGTCAGGTCAACTTTTTTCTGCTGGTTTCTCCAGCATCATCTTGCCTCCTTTGCTCTTCCCTCCCCCATTCTGTAATGGGATTCCAAGAAAACGGTTCAGTGCTTAGCTGTGGGTTCCATTTCTGCTTTGAACAGCTACTGGATGAAGGCTCTAGGAATGGTAACCATGATAGACAAACAATCTAATTATAGGAGAAGGACATCAAAGGCATCTTCCCCACCACTGCTTTATTCCTAGTTGGGGTCATCGCTGTGAATCCCCTAACATTTCCCCTGTGCCAGTCCTCTCTTGAAACCTGTACTGTATCCGTCTATCAAGGCATCTCCTTTCCTGTACTCTATTCTGCTGCTGTTTAAGTCCTCTTGTTCTCCTCTCCCATCCCCTTCTTCCCTTCCCTCTTCTGCCCTCCTGTACTCCCACTTTGCTCAGGGGTTCTTATCTCTCTCCCCTTCTTCAAAGAACTATGCAAACTTATCTTAGGATCCTCCTTGTTTCTGAGCTCCTCTGGAATTGTGGGTTGTAGACTGGTAATCCTTTACTCTATGTCCCAATATCATACATGAATGAGTACATACCAGGTTTGTCTTTTTGTGACTGTGTTACCTCACTCAGCTTGGTTTCTGCTAGTTCCATCTACTTTCCTGTGAATTTCAAGATTCCATTGTTTTTTCCCGCTGAGTAGTACACTCTTGTGTAAATGTACCACATTTTCTCTATCCATTCTTTAGTTGAGGGACATCTAGGTTGCTTCCAGGTTTGGTTATTACAAATAATGCTGCTATCAACATAGGTAAATGCATGTACTTATTGTATGAATGTGAATTTTTGGGTGTATGCCCAAGAGAGGAATTGCTGTATCTTGAGGTAGACTGATTCCCATTTTCCAGAGAAACGTCCATACCGGATTCCAAAGTGGTTGCACATATTTGCACACCCACCAGCATTGGAGGAGTGTTCCCCATTCTCCAATCCTCTCCAACATGAACTGTCCTTGGAGTTTTTGATTTTGGCCATTCCGACAGGGACAGGAGTAAGACGGTATCTCAGAGTTGTTTTGATTTGCATTTTCCTGATGGCTAAGGATGCTGGGCACTTCCTTAAGTGTCTTTCAGCGATTTTAGATTCCTCTGTTGAGCATTCATTATATATTTCAGCACTACACTTTTTAATTGGATTTTTGGTGTTTTGGTGGCTAGCTTTTTTCATTGTATATTTTGGTAATCAGCTCTCTGTGAGATGTGGGCTTAGTGAATATATTTTCCCATTCTGTGAGCTACTATTTTGTCTTGCTGACTGTGTCCTTTGCCTTACAGAAGCTTCTCAGTTTCAGGAGGTACCATTTATTAATTGTAGTTTTCAATGTCTGTGCTAATATAGTTATGTTCAGAAAGATGTCTCCTGTACTAATTTGTTCGAGGGTACTACCTACCTTCTCTTCTAGGAGGTTCAGAGTTGCTGAATACATATTGAGGTGTTCATCCTTTTGTACTTAAATTTTGTGCCTGGTGATAGATACGGATCAGTCTGCAATCTTCTAGGTGTCAGAATCCAGCTAACCCAGTACCATTTTTTGAAGATGCTTTCTTTTTTCCATTTTATAATTTTAGTTTCTTTCTCAAACACCAGGTATCATAGGTGTGTGGGTTAATATCAGGGTTTTCAATTCAATTCCATTAGTCATCCTGTCTGTTTTTATGCCATTACCAAGCTGTTTTCAAGACTATGGCTGTGTAATAGAGCTTAAAGTCAGGGATGGCAATGCCTCTGGAAGTTCCTTTATTGTATAGGCTTGTTTTGGCTATCCTGGTTTTTTTGTGTTTCCATGTGAAGTTGTGTACTGTTCTTTCAAGATCTGTGAAAATTTGTTTTGGGATTTTGATGAGAAATGCATTGAATCTGTAGATTGTTTTTAGCATTGCATTGAATATGTAGATTGCTTTAGGCAAGATTTTCATTTTTACTATTTTAATCCTACCTATCAAAGAGCATGAGAGATATTTCCATTTTCTGGCAACTTCTTTAATTTTTTTCTTTAAAGGCTCAAATTTCTTACTATACCGGTCTTTCACATTTTTTGGTTAGCATTACCCAAAGATGTTTTATGTTGTTAATTGCTTTGTAGAGGGTGATGTTTCTCTGATTTCTTCTCAGCACATTTTTCATCTGTATATAGTAGGACTACTGATTATTTTATTTCATCTCATATTCTGACAGTTTTCAGAAGTTGTTTATCAGCTGTAGGAGTTCTCTGGTAGAGTTTTCCAGGTCACATATGTAAACTATCATATCATCTGCAAATAGTGAATGTTTGACTCATTTATTCCAATTTGTATCCCCTTGATCTCCTTTTGTTGTCTTATTGCTCTAGCTAGAACTTCAAAAACAATATTGAAGAGATATGGAGAGAATGGACAGCCTTGTCTTGTTTCTCATTTTAGAGGAGTTGTCTTGTGTTCCTGTCCATTTTGTTTGATGTTGGCTGTTGGTTTAGTGTATGTAGTTTTATTATGTTTAGGTATGTTCCTGTTATTCCTGATCTCCCCAAGACCTTTATCATGAAGGGACCTAGAATGATAATAGAGAATACAAAAAGAAAAAATTCAAAAATTATTGTCCAAAATTGTATTATTTTTAACAATTTTAATGATAATAGATTTATCTCACAGAGTATATTGTGATTACACTTGAAAAAATCTCCAAGGCAAAGAGTAGAACACCAAGAATGGCCTCATTTCAACTATTTCTATGAACATAGTACATGGGCACTGCAAAATCATCATCACTCCTAAATAACTTTTATCTGTTCCTTCTTCCCCTCAGCTTTTTTTGTCTGTCTTAATATAATTTGAGGTTATACTATCAAAATGTAAGCTTGTGAAACTAAATTATAAATGATTCAGATACCCTCTATTCTTATGTAATTACACTGTCTTAGGGAATGGTGCCCCACAAAATGAGCTGGACCATATCACCTCAGGCACAATCGGGACAGCTATTGAGATTTCTGCTCTGAGCTTAATCACACTCAGAACAGGTATTCAGAGGCATGACAGCAAACCATCCTAATGAGAATAATCAAATAAGAATTTTCAAGTTTTGACTAAGTGCATGAAATTTACTATATATGATGTAGAAGGCATATCATTTAGCATTACATTATTCATACTTATTCATGAAGTTTTATTACTTTCTTTTTATACACAGGCTTATAATAATCCATTTATATGCCAAATGAATGAATGTACAAGTGAACTAACGACATTTGGTTAGAGAGAAAAACATAGTTACAGAAAAGAATATATTAAGATTTTGGTTGGCATGAGCCATTAAATGTTCATATGACCTCAATTGAAATTCCTAGTAGGAATACAATATAACCATATAAATATTGTAAGAATCATATTAAATGTTGAATACTGTTTCTACAAAGCTCAAACATAAATATTCTGATTTTTGAGGGAACTAATTGTATTCTCTTTAATTATTGTAAGGATATGTGTCAGAGAATATGACTTTCACTTAAACACTTTTAGTAAATAAGCCTCTGTCAATTCTACAAGGTCAATTAGGTCATCTTAATTTAAAACTTACCCTATTATTAGTCAATTAAATAATTCTAAGAGAATCTCCACATTAATAACCAGAATGAAAAGTATCTGGAAAAGAACATTAAGAGGAATAGCAATTAGCTTATTGTCAGGCAAAACCACAATTAATAAGGAGTATCTTTTAGGACAGATATATGGTTGTAAATTCCCAAATCTGACACAATCTCTTTCCATAAATGTAGAAGGAGCTCATCTTAAATATATTAGAAAACAGCTAGATACAACTATTGTAAATTTTAATTGTGTAACTTCAAAATTTTTATTCTCTCATGTTTAACTCTATGATAATTTTGTGACCAGATTGGTCATATAAGGTGGCTTAAGTAATTTATATGAGGTCAATTAGAGAGAACATTTCCAAAATATTCATCTTTGCTATACTTAAAAGGCATATATAAATCTGTTCTCTTCAATTTACACACTGTAACAGGCTCTATTTATTAAAATTATTAAAATTTGATTCTCTAGACAATTGTCTAAATTTTTAATTACCACCATGGGCTATTCAAGTAACTCATGTTTGTTATTGCTTCCAACTTTGGTATTTCTTATGATCAAAATAACAACAAAAGTTGTCAATTTAAAAGCTGAAATTTGAACATCATTTTCCATTACAAAACAGAGGATACAAGAATACAGTCTCACTACTGTTCCTCAAAATTATATAATATGTTTCCTCATGCTCTTGTGCCAACAATGACACCATGGTAATGTTCTTTGAGTAGAAATGTCATTGTTAAAATAGACTATTGTCAATCTAGATCCTGCACAATCTGCTACACAGCGGGCATTGAAAAAAACCAATAGAGCTTCCAAAATGAATCACACTATTTAATTGGATCCAGTAAGATAAATACATGAAATGTGTTTTAATTTATATTCTTTCCAACAATTTGGAGAAATTTCTCAAGAAGGTGGAAAAGAAGAAGTAGCAAAATGAATATCCTGTTGTTATTTGCTGTCATTGTGTTTGTTGGCACTGAAGAGGTGTCTCCTTCTAAACTAAAAGAGGTATGTTGAGGTATGATCTTATTGTTTGTTTATGTGCGTATCCCTGTCAGACAAGCCAATTTGATAAATTGTTTCTTCACATTAAGATACAAATTTTATATTGCTTTGTTCAGATATGTTGTTATGCATGTGTGTGTTCATGTGGGGATTAATAATGCAGATGCACAGAGAAAACAGCTTTGAATTGCACCTTCAGTATATTTTCAGTATTAAGTTTTCTTGTTAACACAAGGCATCGTCTTCACCTTTTATGTATGTATCTTTAAATTCAGAATTTCAGTCATGTCAATGAAAGTTTTTATACTAACCTTTTTCTTGGTGCTGAGATTAGGCTTACACATCAAAATAATTGGTTTGTTCACATCAATTTTGAGAAAAAAATCAATTATAGATGTTGGAACTAAACTGAAAATTCTTTGAGAACCAATATCTGACACAGCCACATGATTTGGGAAGAACAAATGTTATAAAGCCAGCACAAGTGTTAGACATTCTGAGCCACATGATCGCTGCCATGCCACCTTTGGTTTTCATCTGAAATTGTTGCATATTTTGGAGAGTTTTAGTATTTGTTCAATTTAACGATAATAGCTTGATGGATTATTTTGTATGAATCATTTATGCCTTCTTCCAGTTATATTTCTTCCAATCTCCCTTACCCAGGAAGTTCCTAAACATACTAGCCCTCCTGTTTTAGGGAGATATCCCTATCTAATTGAAGGTCTTTCTCATGCCTTAGTGGTGGTGACATACATAAAAAAGCCAGATGTGTCTTTATGAATCTATGAGACAATTTTCTTTATGAATCTATGAGACAATTTTGAAACACATATCCCTGAACTTAAATAGGAACAAGATATTCCAAACAAAATAAAATTAAAAAGATTTGGTAGGCTAGAGTAGTTGGCCACAGTTTATATGGCAAAACTCTTCCCACTCTACTCTCACACAATTACATTCCATATACAGAATAAAGTTAGATTAGGTGAAGTTACCTCAACCCTTCAGATATGCTCATATTTATGGCCAAAGAATGATGTGAAAAAGTGATGAATTAAAATGCCAGGTACTCCCTTTCTTATCAAAGTTATCACATGTAGAGAAATAGTGGTGTCATATGACAAAGGAAAAATAGGCCAGAATTAGACACATAGACAAGTTCTATAAACATATAAAATATAAACATTGTATTTTGCCAATATCTGAATAGTATCTGCTGCATCTTTGTCTTGAGAATAATTCTTGATAATAATTCTAACCATTCAGATTTAAAATACATTGCATGGGACAGAGCAATGTGCCCAGAATTGCTTGAAGATTGTTCTGGTCTAAGGTACTTGCAGCCACAAAAGCAACTAGCCTGGGAACAAGATACCATATAGTTCTTGGATTAATGATATGAATGAGTATAAAATAGAACAGTTTATCAATGATACCAAAACTTTAGGGAAAATAAATAGAAATGATAAGTATGATATTTCATAGTTTATTAATGACTACAAGATGAACAAAACTATGTTTATAGCAGAATTATTTGTAATAGTCAGGGCCTGGAAAAAAGCTAGATGCCCCTTAACTGAAGAAAAGAGAGAAAAAATGTGGTACATTTACACGATGTAGTAATATTCAAACCAATGGAATCTTGAAATTCGCAGGCAAATCGATGGAACTGGAAGAAATCACTCTGAGCGAGGTAAACCAGTCAAAAAAGACAGGCATTGTATGTACTCACTCATATGTGGATTTTAGACAGAGTAAAGGAATAGCCAGCCCAGGCTACTAGAGAGCCTGGTAAAAAAAGGAGGACTTTAAGGGAGACATACATGCTCCCCTGGGGAAGGGGAAAGGATCAAGATCTCCTGAGCAAATTGTGAGCATGGAGGAGAGGGAGGGAACTAGGAGAATGAGAAGGGGAGAAGAGGAGGGGTGAGGAAGACATGAAGGGACAGGGATGTTGAGTTGGGGGAAGAACAGAAGACAGCAAGATAAATAATATAATAGAGGGAGACATAAATTTAAAGAGAAATAAGTCATTATGAAATGTCTGGAGAGCTCCAAAGATGACAACAACAAACAATCTAAGCAACAGAGGAGAGGCTACCTTAAATGCCCTCTCCTGATAATGAGGTTGATGACTAATTCATATGCCACCGTATAGCTTTCATCCAGCAGCTGGTGCAAGTAGAAGAAGACACCCACAGTCAAACCTTGAACTGAAGTGAAATCCAGATGCAGAGGAAGAGGACTGATGAGCAAAGTGGTCCATGCCAGACTAGTGAAACCCACAGAAACAGCTGACTTGAACAAGGGAAAACTCTTGGTCCCTAGACTAATAGCTGGGAAACCAGCATGGGACTGATACAGAATCCTTGAATGTGGGTGTCAGTGAGGAGACCTTGAAAATCTATGGGGTCTCTTGAAGTGGATCAGTACTTATCCCTACCATAGGAATAAACTTTAGGAGCCCATCTCACATGTAGGGATACTCCATGAGCCTAGACACAAGGGGGTTGGCCTAGGCCCTAATCCCCAAAATATGACAGACTTTTAAGACCCCCTATGGAAGGCCTCACCCTGCCTGGGGAGCAGAAAGGGTATAGGATGGGAAGGGAATTAGTTGCGGCGCAGGAGAGGAAGGGAATAGAGACCTGGGAATGACATGTAAAATAATTTTCTTACTAATAAAAACAAGAAAAAAAGAGTGACAAAAAGATGAACAAAAGGGAGGGAAACACATGTCCAAAACTCAAAATGTTACCTTCTATGTTTTAGAACAACAAAAAATATATATACTTACTAAATTCTATTTAAATAAAGAAGCACCATGGCTGCTAATCATTCCAGCTGCTAAGATTATCCTGTCAATCATGGCCTGGCTCACGTTTTCCCTTGCAGACTACTGGCATTTACTTTTTAAGGACCTCTATCATCTTGATAAAGTTATTTTAAGGTTGTTTTCTTCTGTTTCGTCTCCATTTGGATGTTCAGGTCTTGCTGGTATAGAACCCCTAGCCCCTTGCTCTTTGTGCTGATGAATATATTCTTATACTGTTGCCTACACATCTCTTCCTCCAGTGGGTACATGTGGGACCTGTTATTCAGGGGGTCTCTCTTCCTCCAATTGGTGTAGTTTGGTCATGTGTCTTAGCTGGTCACACCTCTACTGCTGATGGAAGGTCCCTACTTCTTATGGATGCTCATACATCTTTGGAAGTCGTCCAAGTGTAGGCAGGGACAAATATCAGATGGTGACAGACGCCATACAGGAGGGTTTTTGTTGTTCAGTGGTGGCCCTCAATTCTTTTTGCCTTAGATTGGCAGGATAGAGCATACAATGTGGTCTAAGAGATTAGGAATTAGAGGCTAGTCTCCTGCAGCCAGGGAACCAGGCACTTACTATTCTGGTGCGTGTTTGGCCAAGGCTCCAATAGTGGCAGACATAGTGCAGGATGTTTTGGGGTATGGGAAGGCTGTCTCCAGATCTCTCGAGCTTTGTTGGGTGGGGATAGGACTTCCTAAAGAGAATGTAGGAACGGGAAGTTACTATCCTTCAGCCTGGAACCCAGGCACTCACTTCTTCCAATGGGTAGAGTACTCTAGGCTCAAATGGTGGCAGATGTGGTACAGGATGGTTTGGGGTAAGGAGTGGCTGCCCCAAGGTCTCTGGAAATTTGGTGGGTGGGAATGGGGCATATGACATGCCCCTTGTGATTAGGAGATATAGGTAAGAGTCTTCCAGCTAGGGATGCAGGCACTTACCTCTCCCAGTGCAGGCATGGCCAAGCCTCCAATTTCAACAGATGGGGTACTGCATGTTTTGAGGTATGGTGAGGCTGCCCTCAGGTCTCTGGGTCTTCCGTGTGAAGGGGTGGGAAGTGTGAAATGGCCAAGGTAATTATGGCCTAGCAGTTAGAGGCCTTCAGCCAGGGACCCAGGAAATTACCCCTACTGGTTTGGCATGGGCCAGGGTTCCAATGGCTTAAGATACATTGCTGGATGGTTTGGGGTATGAGGAGGCTGCCTCCAGGTTTCTAGGGCTTAAGAGGGTAGGGCTCTAGAAGTTTAAAATTATACCCATGAATAAACTCTTGTGAACCAGATCACCTCAAAGGCAATCAATAGAGCTCTTTTTATATGTCTTAAATATGGTGGCCACGAATTCAACAGAGGGTAACATTGGGTGGATGATCTGTATTATGGCCTGAAACATCAACTAAAGGCTCTGAAAAACTTTTTTTTCTTTTTTGGAAGTTGTCTGAATAGAATATTCAAGAATTAGGAAAACTCTGCAGAATAGAAAATAAGCTCCACGTTTTTATTTCATAATTATTTCTCTATGACCTGCATCACAATATCTGATTTCTTCATAAATGGAATCTTATTACAAAGTTTCACTGAGAAACCAGTATTTACTGAAAAAGAACATGTATTGTCTCAGGTCTACTAGGAACTCTTTGAACAATAACAGTGAACTAACTCATGCTTGTCCTTGAGGTTTTCATTTAATAGTACATAACTTATGGAAGCTGATCTGCAATCACTTTTGTGATTCACATCTGCTGAAAAATCACTTTTTATGTAGGAAAAGTTCTTATAAATAGCTGTTTTCATAATGTGTCTTGTAAGTTTTTCATGAAGTATCCTGTTATTTAATTTTTTGAATCATACCCATTTTACTCACATGCACAGACTATGATCTTAACCATATTTGAAGTTTCAGCTTCCACCATATCTGCTAGTTCTTTAATACCATGTATCTACTATCATCATGTTTTTATTACTTACCTTTCTGTTGTCATATTGAAATGTTATGATGAGAAGTGTTTGCGGTAGAAAAAGTACTTTGCCCTGTTGTATAGAAGGAATGTCTATAATGATGGTGCACTATGGGACAAACTGCCTAGAACAGGAACCTGAAAGATAATGTGTAATGTCATACAGAGGAAGCAGGGAGATTGAATTGGAGTGGGTATAGGAATATAAACACTCTAATCCTGACTTCAGTGATGTACTTCCTCTACAATGGCTCCACTTCACAAGTATTCTCTGATCTCCCCACACCCACAACTCATACAGGAAAAAGTGTTCATGTGGGAAACATTCTTCATTCATAACACTATTTCTTTCTATGAAATTTATTGTATTAAAATAGATTGTGAAGTAAATGGCTACTTGAAATACACCTTTGTCTTCACTCTCTTTCTATCCCCACTTTTCATTTTCTAGTTCATGTCACTATGTGAACCAACTTTTTGCACTGATTGTATTTGCTTTCTTCTATATGTTGTGTGTTTTACAATGCAACTTCACTGAATGTAGCTTTCTCCTCATGTCCGGTTCCAAGATCTCTGGGTTCTAAATATATTCAGCATAAATCACATATATATTAATGTGATTCTAGTATCTATATTTGATAAAGAAATTGTATGCTTCTCCTTGTGGCCCTAGGTGAATTTATGAAGTATAATTTTACTCATTTCATGCATTTACATATAAATGTTATGATTTTATTTTTCACAAAACTCTATTTTATATTTTACCCAGGTTTTATTAGTCTTTCTGCTGTAGATAAGAATGTAGGTTGATATAAATTTTAACTATTATGAAATGAATATTAATGCAAGATGAACATATCTTCTACCAAGGTAGAGTGTCATTTGTATATTCCTGGGATGGTTAAATAAGGGTTTTGTCCTATTTTAATTTCTACTGATTTGGGAACAAATCCATTATAAAATGTCTGAAACTGACTGCATGATTCCTAACAGTGAACAAATTTATCTTTGGACTGAGAAATCCAAGGATTTTAAATCAATTTTATTCCCCCAAAATTCATTTCTACTGGAATAGGGCAAAATATTAAAATTTTAATCTTCATGTCTCTAATGTTTATGGATTATCTTAAGATCTTTCCTCTGGAGCATCATCTATTACACCTCAATGAACATTTTAATATTTGCATCATTTTTAGAATGTAATAAATTTATACAATGAAATGTGATTATATGTACTTCAAAATTTCTTTCCTCCAATTCGACACATGAACACTGGGCATTATTTAATGAGATTTTTGGTGTTTTATTAATGTGTAAACTTTTAGTTCTTTATAAGTAATAGAAAATAATGTGTTTGATGAGTGTTCCTGAAAAGTCATTTCTGACTAAATTAGTGTGTTTCTCCAATGTATTGAGAATTTTCTTGAATGTAAATAATAGTTTGGTTTGGGAGACCATATTTTAAATTTCTCAGCTTTCTTCAATTATTTTGGTATTCTATTCACAATATTTTTAACTGTACATAGGATATCCAAAGTAGTATGTATAAGGCAGGTTTTTTTCTCCAATAGCTTAAGAATAATTTGTTACAGCAAGGTATGAATTGCTTCAGTTCAGTCTTTGCTTGTTCAGTAGTATAGATCGTTAATATTCATTCCAAAATGAATTTCTTCAATGTTTACATAACACGCTTTATGCACAGAAAGTCAACACTTTTATGTGTTTTTGGATTTACCATTTAGAAATTACTAATGTCATTGTTTACAAATGCATACAAAACTATCCCTGGGAATTATATGATATATTACATCTGCTAAAATATTTTGACAGGCTCTAAAAAAGAAAAACATTATTTGACTTAATTTTTATATTGAGTATTCCTGGTCAGTTTTCAGGAAATTTCACACCCTCTACTTAGCAGCTGATAAATTAAAGTTAAGAGAAGAGAATGGGTCACTAAGAATATATGTTCATCATATATTCTATTCTGATAAATACAGAGAAATGTGCATCACCTTTTATATCAGGTAAGCTAAATGTATTTAGCTATATGTTTCTTGATGTGTGAAAATAATTCAATGACAATAGATGGTTAATCACCATGTCTCATATAATTATGATATCATATCTTGTCAACTAGGGAATAAATTAAATGCAATAAATTTCCATCTGACCCAAGTGCTAGAAAGGGGTAAATCATTTACTTCACTCTGTAAACATTTTTTACAGCTTTCTCATTAAGCAGTCAGCTTAAATAATTTCCAATATGTTCAGTGAATCTGCCTTGAGTGTAATTACTGATTTATTATTGAACATCAAAGCATAATGTTCTACTAGAAGAATTCAATCTCATTAGATAAAGCAGTATGCATTTGACCTCAGAGATTCGTTCATCCATTTGACAAGTTCTCAAAATAATACACGTATCACCATATCTAAAACTCTTTAAAATTTTGATATTTACCTTATTTAGTTAAAATACATAAATACATCAAGTAAGTTATGTTGGGCCATGTTTATACTCATAGCAGTCAGTAGTAAGATGTCAACTTTTCAATATTTATATTACATGAATCTTAGTACGTACATTGGAACAGATATCATGAGAGATATTATGTATTTCTCTGGGAAGCCCAATGAAATAAAATATAATTTAAAAAGTTACTGCTGTGGAAAATATTACCTCTGAAATTGTGATATCAGAAAATATGTAATGGGCCATTATGGCATGAGAGATTGGCACTTCTTTAGATCAAGTAGATAATCCTGTTTACATTTTTATTTGAATTAAATTATAATATAAGTTTAAGTATATTGCGAGTGAAAGATCATTTTAACCTTATAAGTTTATTAGTTCTTTTTGAATACATCACATCCATCTTTCAGTCTGCTTCATACCCAAAAAAGCACACACAGTAGCTACCGATCAAAGACCTGATATATATGCTAATTTCCAATGCACAAATTATTAAAAAGCTTGACATAATACTGTAGGCTACAGGTATTAGCATGAGAAACCAATCACTGACACAATTATTGCCAAAAAGATCCTATGCTTGAGTATACAAAGGCTGCATATATATCAATTATAACATTGTTGTCCATAAATGAATCTTCCTTCCAAAGGATTAAAGATGATTTTGAAAAATTAGTAGATTATTAATAATGAGAGATATATAATTTTAGAACAGAATGAGAGAAATATTAAGATGGTATGCATCTAAGGACAGAATTTCAAACTCCAGCATGATGTATGAGTCTTATTTCAAATATCCTCTGTAGTTTGTATGTGAATCAAATTACTTTTTGTCAGTATTTCCATACAGGTATTCTACAATGAAATATATATATTATGCTAAAATACTCTACATGAATATATGTGCAAAAGCTTATATTTTTTTCATGGGTGGACTATAGAAATAACTATTTATTATATTTTATAAATTACCTGGGTGTTTAAGCTGAAGTATGACAATGCAGTGTTGATTGAGGAACATGGAGTGATTTTTACTTTGTGTTTAGGGAAGTGGATGGGTGCCAACTGTATGCATTCCGAGTTCGAAAACTAGTTAGTATCTCTTTCAGGAGAATAAGTATTTCATCTTTTCATGTGACTACACATAAATGTATACAGTGTTTTAACTTCACACCAACATTTAGTCACAGATTTGACAAAATATCTGAAAACTAAAGTAATTCATAAGACATATTTTTTTCTATCCTTGCTTCAGGTGACCCCACAGCATTGTAGATTTAAAGCCTTGGTGGAAATCCTTATATTACAGGATTGTGGATGTTTACTAATACATATTCTACTCTCCCAGATAGCTGAATTCAAACACAAAAAGATGGAACTAAAAGTACGTAAACTATCCAAACGATTATGATAATAATCCCTTTATGTCATTTTGCTTTCTTATCTAATACTCCCACAAACACCACAAAGCATGAATTAAGCAGGAATGTACTTAAGTACTCTCTTACTTAAGTTAATAAGTGGTTCTAGAAGAGTTTGTTATAACTGTTTGAAAGTGAAATAGCAAAAAGAGATATGCACTTTCCAGAAATATTTTTTGCTCATTTTTTTTTGTAATTTGAGAGTTTTCTATTCTAGGATAGCATTAACATTCTTGTATTAATAAAACTGAAAAAATTGTCTCAAGGTATGGTAAGAAAGTGAGTGTTGGTGGTACATGACAGTCTAAAACTTTCCCCATTAGTTTATAAAAGCTACTGTGATTGGACTAAATAACCAGAAATTTAATGAGAGTAGGAAAATATCTTTATGTATTTTGTTGGAATGTTATACAAATTCAGAATTACAATTTGTTAAATATTCATTGTAAAAGTCATATACAAATCTAAAATTAACATACTTAATTTGAACTTTTAAGGGAAATATAAGATATTCATTATCTTTAATTTAAGCTCATGCATTAAATCAGATTATTTACTGTCATTTGTATGTGTCAATTTTTATTTATGACATAAAATTCACATTAAAAATAGAATTGTGTGATGTGAACACATAGGTGAAGTTACAATTTTACACACACATATATTAATATTATTTCACATATTCTAACCTCAATTATTTTGATTAGCAAACATCCAGTGAGCATTAACTTTAGATTGAATTTCTTATATTTTATTAAATTCTCACAAGTGTATTCTCAAGACAGTAATGACTGTCATTAAGAATTCAGAATGTACAATAAAATTTAAAAATTGTTTTCTATATATTTTATTTTTGGATTGAAATCTTCCTACTTTAATTATACAAAAACACATTTAACCAAATCAAATAAATGGCATATCCATTCATGTTATCTAATCCAGAAAATGTTTCTTCCAGTCCCAGGTTTTCTTTCATTTTTATTATATTTTGTATC
The DNA here is from genome assembly GCF_003668045.3 of Cricetulus griseus. Classification (NCBI taxonomy): domain Eukaryota; kingdom Metazoa; phylum Chordata; class Mammalia; order Rodentia; family Cricetidae; genus Cricetulus; species Cricetulus griseus. The sequence goes on from NW_023276919.1 coordinate 3,687,192, forward strand.
AAGTACCACCTTCATCATAAACTGGAACTTTGTTGAAAATAATGGAAATGTTAGTAAATTGAGCGCAGAATTCTGTAAGGATATAATCTAAATTTTAGTGATTACTGATATATTTATCTTTTTTATTATGAAAATGCTTAACATCTATTTCCAAGCATCAGAATTACTTAGATTTAAGTCAATCTTCAGATATGTACAGAACCACAAATTCGTTTTGATGCAAAGAACTCATACATAAATTTCAGATCATTTTTAAGATGGAAATTTCCATGAGATTATGGCAAGATATTACATCTATGTAATTAAATAAAAACAAAAAAGTGATGAATCATTACTATGGAGAAATGAAATATCTACTCAAACCATTCCTTAAACCAAGCACTTTAATTTTATATTAGAAAAGTAATTACACTTAAATTTCTAATATCAAATGTAAAGTTTATATCACATAGAAGATCAACAATTTTGATGTACCTAGGCATGCCCAGAAAGTTGACCTAGAATCTATATATGATGATTATATGAAGCAAAATATCCTTAATCTAAGAATCTAAAAATTAGATATAAAAAATCGAAAGTATTGAATTAAGGATTGAAGCCAGTTTTATTGTTATAACACTCCAATAGTAAATAATTAAGGAGCTCCCTGTTTGCTGACATCTTGAAGCATAAGGGCAGGCATCCATCAATTTGTGGGCAGCACAAATCATAATTGATGGGTGAAAATATATGAAAAATGTGTGTGTTTTTCTTTATTGAATAGAAGAGAAGTGTTGGGTCTCAGAGAAGTTTGCAAGATTATGAATGTGATCCAAATACACAGAACTAAATTATCAAGAAATTAAATTTAAAAATCAATAAATATATACAACTCTAAACAACAAAATTTGAGTAACCCAAGTTTCAGAAATTGTGTGATTTCTAATTCTCATCTCTTTTTGCTTATTATTTGAAATGGAGCAAAAGAAACCAGTCTCAGTAAAGAATTATGGGATTTATATGTCCAATTGAATATCCAGTGGGGAATTCCAATTCAAAATATACAAGCTATCCTCAAAAATGGTAAATCAGTGTTCTTTGCTACTGGAAAAATATTGATCAGAAATAAAAGAAAATCATGAAAAATTTCAATTTATATTTCCAGTTTTTAAAAACTTTAAACTGTTGGATAAATTACTTACATTTTACTTTCTATATTGTATATTTCACATACACTTGTCCACAATGAAGATAAAGATTTGGTGAGTTAAATGTTCATAATTCTCCTTAGCTATTAAAATTCAAGTACTTTTTGATAAAATCAATTATTTAATAAAATATATCACTGGGAGAAATATGATAAAGGTATTGTATGAAATCATTTAAAATAATTCAAAAAATCCTTTCAAACATGAAACCATAAATAATACTTGACATTTTTTAAAGAATGTCCTATTTGCAGGTTTGTATGTTATATTCAATTTTTATATGTGTTTTTCTAATAGAAAGAAATGAAATTGGCTTAGAATACGTAATGTAATCACGTCTTTTCCAGGCATCATGAATAAATTTAGCAAGGCAAAGGACCATTAATTATTAATAATATTATAATTATGTATCAAATATTGAATAATAAATTGGGAATAAATTTTACGATCTAAAGTGGAATTGACTTATTACAATATATATATATATATATATATATAATATATATACATTTTATATTATTGCTAACATGAAATAAGTAGAACCTAAGTTACTTGAAAATATAAGGTTCCTAATAACTAAAATCCTTATAAGTATGCAAATATGAATTCTACTTGCTCATCTTTAGATGGAGTCCATATGAGGAGATTTCTGCTTGAGAATACCATCATTCTGGGCTTCCCCAGTCAATTAGGCATTCCTGTATATTCTAAAAAGCACACTGCCTTCATTTTCATTTGATTCATTTTCAATTATGTTATAGATGACATAAACCATAACACTGAGACTGCTTGCTACAAATTTGTACTTGGCCATCAAAATCAGATGTATGAAGTTGGACCCATCTTTCTTTACCAATACTATAATAACCTTTCTCTTCTAGCTGAGATTCTGACCTCAGTATTTTCTCTCAAATTTCTCACTTTCTCTGTTTGGTACAGTTGTCTTTCTCTCTGATTCAGTTAATAAAAATTTATTTTACTTTCATAAACGTTTAAAAATAAAATTATGTATTGAGCAATTCAGGTAGTAATAAATACATTTTAATATGGGAAGAATACTTTTTATGTAAGTATGTGTGTATAAGTTGTGTGCATTTAGTTGTGTGGTCTGTGTCTTTACACATACCTAGGGGTTTGAGTGTAGTTCATGTATATAAAATCTGGGTGTGTTTTCTTCCTATTCCATTCCACTTTGCTTCCAAGAATCAAAAACACACACTCAGGCTTAAGAATCCAAAGACTTTACACACTGTACAATCTCACTGATTCTCATTCAAATTTCAGTTCAAATAAAATTTCTGTCAGCCTGGGGCATATGCCATATTGGCTGATACTGCATAATTAAAAGGAAAAATGTGATTGCCCAGGTCAAATGAACTAAAAATGTTACTGTTAATTTAGAAAGAATTCACATCAAAATATATTACAAATGAAGGCTGATTTGCTAGCACTAATAGAATAAATACATTTGATTTGCTATGTAAAAATAGGATTCGTGTTGGTGGCACACTCCTTTAATCCCAGCACTCTGGAGGCAGAGGTAGGTGGATCTCTGAGACGTCGAGGCCAGCCTGGTCTACAGAGCGAGTGCAAGGATAGGTTCCAAAGCTATACAGATAAACTCTGTCTCAAAAAACCAAAAGGAAAAAATAAGATTTATATTGATAAACACATGATGAAATATATTGCAACCATAAATGCAATTATTTCAACACACCTAGAATCTGTGTTGATATACAGGCTTCTGTTACTATTAATGTCAATAGTCTGCAGTTTGCAGTACCACCTGGAGTCATGTTGGAACCCAGGTATGACAGTGGTACTGTGTCCATGCTCATCTGCAAGGCCTGCAATGTCTGTGTTGATGTCCATTGAACTATGTGTTGAAGTCCATGGGCCCCATCCCTCACTAGACTTGGAGAGCTGCCCCCACTGAATGGAGAGGTGAACTGACCCTTAGCTGACACAGGAATAGTCGACCCAGATGAATCAGACATTGAAGAGCTTGTTGTGAACCTATAAGAGAGCTGCATTTACACTTCATAATGCTGGACCCATTCCATAGAGTGGATACTGGAGAATTGGCTACACCCTTCATACAGGGTGCAGTGCTAATAGTTAATACTGATAAACCCAGCTACCACATACACAGACCACTTCTTGTAACACTATATTATTATTATTATTTCAAATGAATATTACTGTCATTTTGAATAGAAAATGGTGTGAACCTTGCAGTTTTGTTTGAATATAGACAACTAGTTATTCTAGTGGAAATATAAAATTAAGAAGAATAATGCAGTGTATTCTCTTAGCCAGAACAAAAGCAGAAAAGGTATCCAGGAAGCAACAAAAGAGTTTCATTTCACAAGTTTCCATTTACTTTGTGGCTTATCTAGCTAACAAACATATAGCATTAAATAACTGAATCACTTAAACTTTGATGGAATTTCTCTGAAATATGAATAAAATCCCTGCAAGATTTGTCAGGTCAAAATTAGAAAGTCTGGAATCCAAGATTTTCCATATTACAGAGTCTATGCTTTTCAGATACTCTTTTGTCGTGGCCCGGGTTGTCTCAGCCCTAAGACACCACAGCCATTAGGTTCTACCTGAGTGGGGAAGCATGGGCTTCCCAGTGGTGATAAAGAGCAAACACAGGCATCTTGTCATCCTTAGAGAGCTCTCAGTTCCATGCAGTAAAACTAGAGTCTCTTGTTTATTTAGAATGTTCTTGGCTGTTTCTTAAGCATGCTTCTATGGCTGTGAGGAGGCCATTTTTGTCCTTCTGTTGACTCCTCTCTGCTAGCTGGCCCTCACTTTCTCTCCTTACTTGTTACTTACACACCTAGCCCCTCTGTCCAGGTGCAGCCCTATTCAAATGCTTTGTTCTGTAGAGATGCAAACTAGGAGACTTTCTTACACTGAGGCTGTGCTGAACAATAGCAGACTTGCTCAAAATTACTAATACAGTAGTGGGCTGGAGCTCCCGGGTGCTCCTGTTTAGTGAAACCAGAGGCAAGACCTCAAGACATTCTATAACAGAACTATTTTGGTCCCCCCACAATACATCTATCTTAAATTAATAAAAAGAAAACTGTGCTTCTGCATCAGGACCGATGACTGTGCCTGTCTTAGGAGGTTCCCTTTAACCTACCAGAGATGTCCATCATGGTATCATGCATTCTTTCATGCGTGTTCTGTCTTAGGATTCCCTGAAGGCAAGGAAAATCATACCCGTCTCTGGCTGGAACCAGTCTCTGTAAAACAAATAAGGTTAGTGGGTGATGGGTCATGGTCCAGCTTCAAGCATTCCTGAATCATGAAGAATCCTCCAGGAAGTAGCACCTGAGCTTTCACGGCTGCAAATGTTCTCCTGCGGGATGGAGACATATAAAGGTTTTAAAATCTGCGTGGGAATGCCTCTATTGCCTCTGATACAGATCTTAGTAAAGTTTGGTCCCTAAAACATGCTTCTATCCTAAGGCTTGTAAATTACATGTTACATTCCTGTTAGAATGTACTCTGACATCTAGTTTCTAATAACATTGGCATAACACATATAGCAAGGTTACAGACATTAACAAATTCATCAAAAACATACATTAATGTGAGTTACAATACAATCAAAAGACAATAAGATATTCTCACAATCTGTGGGTTGTGAACAATTTTACAATTCTAAACCTTTTTCCTGTATTCCCTGCCTGGGACTCAATGTCCCTTGAAACTGTCTATTTCTTGCCCAAAGTCTGAAGTTCTGATATCACGTTTGTAATATCAGTCTTTGAATGTTAAATAAAAGTCTTTTGTCCATGTCTTGTTTAAGCATTGTGAAGGAGCTTCTATCACTCTGGTTTATGCCAGTATCCGACTGTCCTAAATGGGTCCTTTTTCCCATGGGAAAACTGGCAAAACAGTTTTGTCCATCTAGATGTGGCAAGAAGGCAAGCTATTTGTTGTCCAGTTCTTAGTCTGATCCTGGATGAGCATTCACGGATACAGATAGGTGGATGTAGTCCATCTGTAGGGAAGCTGGGACTCTGGAAGGCATCTCAAAACAGGAACTGGGTGTGTCTCCTTTCTTCCTCTGGCTGGAGGTCAGATGTCCTCAAAGTTCAGTGTTTCACTCCAGCTGGTTCAGACAGTCTCCCAAGGCCTCAGGTCCAATTCCTCTCGGCTCCATGTATCTCAGCAATTGCTCCAGCAGCTAGCATGCCTCATTCTCCACCTTCAAGAAAACACAGACATGCCATCGACCCCAAATAATTACAGGGTCTGGTCCCTTCTGTTCATCTCTCCATTTGACCTGAGCCAAATTCACTCGAGTTCTGTCATGCCAGAATCTGTCTGTAGTAGATTGCTCATTGGCATCTATTTTTTAAAAAATTAAAATAAACAATGTGTGGTTTAATGCATCAGGTAGAATGTGGGCACAGCTCCTCCCTTTTAAATCTTAGAATCTGTGTTTTTAAGGACATTATGGGTCTGTTCTTAAATCCTTGTCCTGGAGGATCACAAGGAATATCTGTCTTTTGATCATTTTCCCAATAAGTATAAAATAACTGAAATGCCTCTTCATAATATCCATATCTATTGTCTGCCTTTATAATTTCTGGAAGTCCCATGTAAACAAAAACATCTTAAAAACAGTGACTTATAACATCAAGAAATCTGAATACATGTCAATCGTGTGTATGTATTTATAACTTGTCAAACTCTCGAATGAGTAACATCCATTTGACATAGATGGTTAGGGAGTTGACCTTGAGGATTTACCCCTAAATTAGCCATAGCCATGTTGTGGACATATTCAACATTGTTTGATGATTGGCAAGCAGTCTCTCTGGTTAGGCCGAATTGTTTTCTTAGACTTTTGCTATTTTGATGAAGAAAGTTACAAGACTGTAGAGCTTTCTCTATTTAAGGCAAATCAAACAATTTTGTTAATCTGTTGACTCATTTCATTTGGCTAGTAATCAGGGAAAGACCCTATTTAATAGATTTCCAGTGTTAACCATAAACCCTAGCAATGCTCCCAGGTAGATAACATTATGAATTTGCTCAAATAATATTCTAATTTGACTATGTATGGAACTGTTTCTATTACCTCAAGAGCCTTAAAGACATGATTGTCAGTATACAAATTATATGAATTATTTACCAGGATGTGAAAGACCATTGCAACAGCTTGCAATTTGACTATTTGAGCTGAAGCCAGAGCTGTCTGCTCCATCTATTTCTTTTTATCAATAACATATGTAAGCGATTCTCTCATTAGAGCCATAAGTAAAAACTAACATAGCATTTTTATAGTACTGTTTCTTTTTAACAATTTTTGGAAATATAAAAGGATGAATTTGCATAAATTGCAACAGTCCATGAGCTAGAAACTGATTATCAATCAGATTCGTGAAAACTGAGCAAAGGCAATCGCCCATGAATCATTGTTCTGAAACAACCAATTAAACTGCTGCTTGGTGTAAGGACATGTATCATACTTGGTTCTCTCCTAAAATACATCCTAGAATTCATATGGCATTTCTGTGCCATGCAGCCTACTGTTTTAAAATAAGGGTTTAATACTTAGGCTGGCGAGACAGGTAAGTGTAACCACCATAATGATTCCTTCTGCTATAGAACAGAAGTTGGACTATGCTTTGTGGGGAGCACATAAGCTTCCCATGGTTTTGCATAGTCAATATATCTGATGATGCTGCATTGCCTCCTCTAATAATAGAACTTGTCTACCTTCTTAGTTTGGTGTCTGGATAAGTTGGGATCACTACCTCCATATGGAAACTTATTTAAAGGATTTAAATCATCATTAGATTCTACCCCAGAAAGGTATTCAACCATTGAATATTTTTAACAACTTCTAACAAAAATTGTAAACTATTCTTTCTAATAGTTATCTATTAAGTCTTAATTCCTTTAGAATACAACATATATCCCAAACAATTTTTGAGATTTATTAATGTTTCTGAGTAGCCTTTTCTAATCTAACCTTCAAAGCTGACAGGCTGATAAGACCTCATTTGCATCTTAGCTGATCTGGTCTAATTTGTATTACAAAGACACATTCAAGCTGTGAATCTAACAGGTTGGCTCTCTCCTCAGGCTTCTTTTTACAAACCCCTTTTTAAAATCATATATCAACTTTTACTTTCTAAATTTTCCTTTTATAACCATAAAAATTTAGGAAGATCTGTATCCTCTCCTCTGCCAAATATTTTTGACTATATTAAAGTGATTTTGATAATATTAAAAAAATATATTCGAGGTAATGTAAATATCTCTGTAATCTTATCCAAGGCAATTTAGGCATTTCCATTCATCCACATTCATAAATTCACAATCATGTCACGTAGCCAGGTGTGGCCAAACCGTTCATTCATATCTTGCATACATCTCGAATTTCTCCTTTTGTGTAGGTTATGGTCAGTTTGTAGAAAAGAAAAATCCCTAATTGAAATTTCTCCTAACACAGTAGCTATAGTCAATCCTTGAAATATGAGCATCCAAAATTTGAACAGATCTAAGCTTAAATACGTTGATATGTTGCCCTTTCTTCTCTATAATTCTCAAAACAGTTTCTGTCTGGCTTTATCAATAGCATTATACACATTTGACTAGGCATCAGCCATAAAGGCAGTTCCCAAGTCTATAAGTTACCCCAAAGAGCCTCAGGATGTCTGCCACCCTTTCAGCCATTTTGTCCAGCCTTCCGCAGACCCCGACACAAGGTGGCATCGAGCCACTGGATGAGGGCCGGGAGACTGCAACTGCTGCCAGGATTGACCTTGGCCTTAGCTCGACCTTTGCCCTCCAAGCTGCTGGAAAATCTGTGGCTGTATTTTGGGCACAAGCCTGATACCCTATTTTCTCTTTTGTTGATACTCTGTCTGACATTGTGCCATTCCTGAACATGTCTAAAGCAACCTCTAGAAGGCTCTGTGCATTTCTTTCTCCCTTTGCCTTCCTTGTTCTGTAGGAATAACATATTATTAAATAAAGTTCCTGTAAGGGAGCCACCATCACTAATCCCTGAGTGTAAGCTAAGTCCATATCTGAAATATTCTTAATCATCTTGCCTGTATCTGTCCTCCTCCTGTGAGGCCTTAGCTTGGCTTGGCATGCAGTACCAGCATTCTGTTAAGCTAGCTATTTCACAATCAAAGTTCTAACATATGTGTCTCTAACCTTTTTGTATAATGTCTACACAGGCTTAGAAACCAATTCTGAACTAACTCCCTAGTTCCTTGCCTGCTCTCTATAACAAACCTCCTCCTCCTGAACTGCAGGCCTTGGTTACCCCTTTCAATTTCCTTGGGGTGAGGCTTCTACAGCAATATTACCTATTAGACTCTGGGTAAAAATTACCATTGGTCCATACTGGACATAAGCCAATTTTAGTTCCTTGAGCTGTTTGAATGGTATTTGTGCATGCACCTTGTTTGTATTCCTCTGATCCTCTCTTTCTCCCTGATCCAAGGAAACCTGCAAATTCCTTATCTCCTGTAAGAGATCTTGCTAAAACTTTCAAGTCTCTTAGCTCCTGCTGAATTTTACCATTGAGTATTTGCCTCTCTGTATTTCCAGTTAAAATGGAGGAAGGAGGTGAAGACTTCTGCATCTTAGTAATTATTAACTCTCTCTTCCTGCTCATCCCAATCACTTGTCCTGTATTTTCTTTACCATCCTGCTTCTCCTTAGTAGGTGAAGAATTTTTTGTTCTCCATTGCATTCTTAATATCTCCCGAGGGTGTTGGTGAATGCAAGGCCAAACCTTTGTTTTCGCAAGTCCCTGCACAACTCAAAACGCTGCGTCACAGCAGTGGTGGATTTTGCAAGCAGGAGTGGTCCTTTTAAAACTCTAAAATCTCCTGTACTTGCTTTCACTTTGTTTTAGCTCTCCTGGCTATTAAAGTGTACCCAAGTAAATAAAAATACAATCATCTGACTAACAATTACTTTCCTGATTTCTCTAACTATATACAATTTACTTTCAAGGATTACTTACTTCTCTTTACCATCTGGCTAATATTCCTGTTTCATATTTGCAATTTACTGGATTTTTCATTCCGGAGTTTAACACACTACATTTTACCATTTTCTCATCTGACTGGCATTTCAGTCTCACATCTACTTTGTTCACCTTCTCTTAATTAAGGGTTAAATAACCCTCTTTTCCTATTTTTGTCAGCTGCCGGCTAATATTTTCCTATTTGTGCACATTCTATTTCTTTAAGGGTTAAATAACCCACTTTATCTTTTTTCTTCAGCTGCTAGCTGACATCTTCCTATTTTATATTACAAATATCTGTTTCCTATTTTTACAATTATATACAGTTTTATTCCTTACTTAACGCTGTTCACTCACCACATTTGACTATTTCTTTCTTCTTTTTTCTGTGCGTGCTTCTTCTAGGACTGTTTTGACCCTGACGACTATCTCTTCGAAGTATCCATGCCTCTGCCTTGCCCATTGCTTCCTTGGTGTCATTTTCTTTGTGGTGTCCATGGCTTCTTCCACCATTCTCAGGCCCCATGTTCGGGCACCATTTTGTTGTGGACCTGGCCATCTCAGCCCTAAGCCACTGCAGCTATGAGGTTCTGCTTGAGTGGAGGAGCATGGGCTTGGATCCTCCTAGCAACCCAGTGGCGATAAAGACCAAACACAGGCATCTTGTCATCCTTAGAGAGCTCTCAGTTCCATGTTGCAAAACTAGAGTCTCTTGTTTATTTAGCATGTTCTTGGCTGTTTCTTAAGCATGCTTTTATGGCTGCTAGAAGGCCATTTCTGTACTTCTGTTGACTCCTCTCTGCTAGCTGGCCCTCACTTTCTCTCCTCACTTGTTTCTTACACACCTAGCCCCTCTGCACAAGAGCAGGCCTATTCAAATGCTTTGTTCTGTAGAGATGCAAATTAGGAGATATTCTTACACTAAGGCTATGCTCAACAATAGCATACTTGCTCAAAATTACTAATACAATAGTGGGCTGGAGCTCCGGGGTGCTCCTGTTTAGTGAACCTGGAGGCTGGACCTCAAGACATTCTATAACATAACTATTTTGGTCCCCCACACTCTCTGACCACAGGTAGAATAATTGGTAGCACATGGGCAGCTAATACTTCAAGATAATATTTGACTGAATAAATATGAAGAAATGGCAAGGAGGGAGAAATCCATCAACCCATCAAAAAATCATTCTTGCATATTATAATGTAGGATGCCATATCTCGTATTAGAGCTATCCAAGTTCAAAGAACAAACAATGTGATCACTTGGACAAACTACATACCAACAAAAAATATGAAGAATTTGAGAACAGGTACGACTCAAAATGTAGAGATAAGTAATCTTTTCAGACATTTGAAGTGAAAAAATGTCCTGTGGAGACCTTCAAGCTTGTCCAAATGAATCAAGGACATTGTTAACACTAGTGGTTTCATACACTGAGGTTTATATAGAATTTAATTTTGCTGCAATTTACATTATAAAATCAGTTATGTGATTTGGCATGATATTAACACCAGCATTTTCAATCCCTTCATGAAACAATAGAATTATCACAAATATGCCTTCTATTCTAATTGTTGGCAACAAACTCAGGACTTTGAATTTGTGAATAAGAGGCTAGCAATCAATGACAAGATTATGATTCTTTTGTTTTCTTTTTATTTGAATTAGAAACAACATTATCTTACAGTGAATCCCAGTTCCCTCTCCCTCCCCTCCTCCCCTCCTCCCCTACCACCCCCTAACGAGAACCCTAACTATCACTTATCCTTTCTGCTCTCCATGGAAAATGAGTCGTTCCATAGGTGGTAATCAGAGTCTATCATATCCTTTGGGATAGGGCCTATGCCCATCTCCATGTGTCTTGGCTGAGGGAGTATCGCTCTATGTGGAATGGGCTCCAAAATCCACACCTATGCTAGTGATAAGTACTTATCTACTATAGGAGGTCCAGTAGATTTCCGAGGTCTCTTCATTCAAACCCACGTTCCTGGGGTCTGGAAGAGTCCCATGCTGTAATTCCAGCTATCAGTCTGGGTACCAAGAGCTCCCTCTTGTTCAGGCCAGCTGTTTCTGTAGGTTTCTCCAGCCTGCTCCAGACACCATTTTTCATTACTCATCCTTCTCTGCAAGGATTCCAGTTTAGTGCTGTGATTAGCTGTGGGTGTCTGCTTCTACTTCCACTAGCTGCTGGATGAAGGCTATACAATGGCATAAAATTCAGTCATCAATCTCATTATCAGGGGAGGCCATTTAAGGTAGCCTCTCCTCTGTTGCTTAGATTGTTAGCTGTTGTCATCTTTGTAGATCTCCAGACATTTCCCTACTGCCTGATTTTTCTGTAAACCTAAAATGTCTCCATCTATTATGGTATCTCCTTTCTTGTTTTCTTCTATTCTTTCCCTGACTCAAACTTTCTGCTCCCTCATGTCCTCCTCCCCCCTTCTTGTATCCCCTTCTTATTCTCCTAGCTCCCTCCCTGTCCTCCTGTTCTCCCAGTTTGCTCAGGAGATCTTATCTCTATCCTCTTCTCCAGGCGACCATGTATCAACTTAGGGTTATCCTTGTGTACTAGTTTCTCTGGCAGTGTGGATTGTAGGGTGGTAATCCTTTAGTCTATGTCTAAGATCTGCATATGAGTGAATACATACCATGTTTGTTGTTTGCTGATTGAGTTACCTCTCTCAGAATTGTTTCTTCTAGTTTCATCCATTTTCCTACAAATTTCAAGATTCCATTGTTCTTTTTTTCTATCCTTTCTTCAGTTGAGGGCATCTAAGTTGCTTTTATAAGTACTATAGCTCTATAATATAGCATGAAATCAGGGTTGATGATGCCTCCTGAAGTTCTTTTATTGAACAGGGTTGTTTGGGCTAACCTGGGTCTTTTGTTTTTCCATATTAAGTTGAAAATTATTTTTTCAGGGTGTGTGAAGAATTGTGTTGAGATTTTGATGGGGATTGCAATGAATCTGTAGATCACCATTTTTAGTATGTTGATCCTACCTATCCAAGAACATGGGAGATCCTTCCATTTTATGGTATCTTCTTTAATTTCTTTCTTTAAAGACTCAAAATTCTTAGGGTACACGTCTTTCACTTTTTTGGTTAGCATTACCCCAAGGTGTTTTATATTGTTTATGGCAATTGTAAAAGGTGATGTTTCTTTGATTTCTTTCTTAGCAGATTTATCATTGATATATAGTAGGGCTACTGATTTTTTTATTATTATTTACTCAAAATCAAGCCTATTTGCAACACCCGTGGTATTGAAATAGAATTTCATTCTCATTTTAGTTTAATTTTTTCTGTGAAATCCAGAAAACTCTTTGAGCCTCATCAGCCAATACTCTCCCCTTGACTGGGGGTTTGGTGGATTTTTCTGTAGTTAAGAGAAATAAAAATTAAACACTTGATTTCTCCAGAGATTGATAATAAGCCCCTAGTCCTGAAGACACTCTTATTCAAACCTAGGCAAAAATTCATTGAGCTGTAACTGACCTGAATGCTTCATCCTTGGGATCTGGTTTTCATGGTAGCAGAAGTGTGCATGCAAGATTTCAAAGGAAGGAGACAACCAACAATCAATCATACCAGGCATTTATGACTAAGAACCACTTTAATGACCAAGATGGCATGAAAATCCTCATGGTCCTACACTTGCATGCACACCCTGGGGGAAAGCAACATTGTGTTTTTCTTTTGTTTTTTGTCACATTTATTCATTTATTTTATTTTAAATTATTTTTCTTTCACGGAAAATAAATGTTTTTCACTCAATATATCTGATTAAACTTTTCTCCACCTATTTTTCCTAATCCCTTTCCAGCTCTGTTCACACCCAGATGGATACACACACAATTTGTCTTATTAGAAAATAAACAAGCCTCCATTCTGCCTATTTAGGGAAATTTAACCCATGGGCATTGTACAGATAGGTGATAGAAGTAGGTGAGTAAATGACTCAAGTACATAACCAGAAACACACACACACACACACACACACACACACACACACACACACACACACATGCACACATATGACCACACACATGCATACACATGCTCTATGAACAATGTTCTGAAACACCAATACACAAAGAGCTTTCCTGCCACCGGTTACTGTGGCAGTCAGTTTACTCATCATTCCTAGGTAATTGTCCATTTAGCATGGGAAATGGTTTTCTTTCTATTAGGCATGATTTTTTTTATTTTAAAACAATATATTCTCACTTTATGTACCAATTCCAGTTCCTCTTCCTGCTCACCCTACTTTCTTCACAACAAAGCCTATCCTCAGAGAGTACAAGGCTTCCCATGGGGAGTTAATGAAGTCTGGCATATCTCTTTAAGGTAGGACCATTGCCCTCCCTCTATATAGGGTAAGCAATGTATCCCTCCAAAGAGACGGACTACCAAAAAGCCAATACAAACACTATGGATAAATCGTGGTCCAACTGTCAGTGACCTTACAGACTGACCAAGGAACACAACTGCCACCCACATTCACAGGACCCAGTTCAATCCCATGCAGGCTCCCTAGATGTCATTCAGGAGTCAATGAGATCCCACTAGTTCAGGTCAGATGTTTCTGTGTGTATCCCCCATATATTCTTGACCCTTTTGCTGATAATATTGATCATCCCTCTCTTTGACTGGACTCTGGGAGCTCAGCCCAGTTCTCAGCTGTGGATCTCTGCACCTGCTTCCATCAATTGCAATAACAGATAAGTATAGAACATTACACCCAACGTCTATGGATTACCCACTCTTCTTAATATCTCATAGAATTTTCTCAAAACTTAATTGTTTATGAGAACACAGAAAAATGTCCATAGATACAGGAAAATTAAATTCACATCCTGCATTTTACCTGACTACAACTCAGTAAATGTTTATATTCAGAGGATATTAATAAAGTCATGTCATTTAGACATCATGCTGCTATATGAACCAACTTGTAGAATTCCTGTCACTCCTATAAAACAAATCAGTAGCTAAATCAGAAAGGGCTTCTCTCTGGGGAAAATACATAGGGCACAGGATAAACAGATTTATGTATGCATTTGTTGGAACAGATTAATTTATTTCTCCTCTACTTCAAAAACTTTTTTTCTTTAACTTCTTCGATAAGGTGTTGTTCTGATCTTAAGACACTTTGGTTGCTTCATAGCACTGAATTTATCTTCTAAAAATTTGTCTCCACAGGAATATTCCAGCTTGAAACTACCCTTAACACTTTGAGTTTGAGTGGTGGACATAGTGCCTTTTACAACTTTTTATCCCTGTGGTGATCTCATGAGTTCTTTCTCCATTGAATAACCTGTTTTATAAGTCAGGCTTAATTACTCTGAAACACCAGTCCTTTGCTTTGCTTCAAAGAACAAATATATGATGCTCATCAAAGTCACTATTTAGACACATAAATTCACAGAATAAAATTCATCCAACATAAAAAAGAACAGAAATGTGAATACTCAACCATAAGATTTGTAGGAGAGCTCTGTTTGACATTATTTGTACTCTCACAAAAACTGGACTACACATTCAGGAAAATATTTCTACTCATTTTCTCTTCCCTGGCTCATTTTTTAATTATTGTCCTTTACAGAAAGCCATGCCAAAGTAAATGAATATTTATAAAACCTTAATGCATTATTTTTATGTGATAGTTTGTGGTATTTGGGTTTCTTGGAATGAGTTACCTTGCTTTCTAGATTCATTATTTTGCTTTAAGAAAATATTCAGATCAAATTTACCTCAGCAGAGTCATTATTGAACATAAACTTCCTGATAAAAGCCCATTATTGGGGAAACTAAAAGCATGTAGGAATCTGAAACCAGCCCCCCTTTCTCTTTCAAAGGTTATTCCCTCCTCCAAGGGAACTCAAGTTCTAAGGAAGAATACTGCTTGATGTCTAGCTTTCCTTATTCTATCTTTTTATTTCTCATATCAAAATATTATTGCAGTCAAAATGTAGAGTTGTGAATCCTAGTCCCAAATGACTAAAATATCTTGCTTTCTTATACAGCACAGGCCAACCTGCCTAGGGAATGGTACCTCATAAAACCTCAATGAAAATAAGGACAATTCTTGCAGTCTGTCCCCTACCTTAATTACACACAGCAATATCATTCAGTGACATGACAGCAAAGTAAGCAAATGAGGTTCAGTAATCAATTTAGAAACTTTCTGGGTGAAAGTAAGCTTATGAAGTTGCGTGTTCATGCTTTTGAGGGTGCATCATTTAAAATTTCAATGAACATAGCCAATCATTTTTGTGAAGTTTCACTACTTTCAGTTTACTAGGATGCTTAAATTAATCCATTTATTCATTATCTGAAGGAATGCATATGTCAAATACATCCCTGGCTCTGGGTTTGAGAGAAAAATATGAATACAGAAAAGAAAGAAACCTTATTTTTGTTGGCTTGTGTGTTTAAATGTTCATAGTTTTCCAGTTTGGCCCAGTTTCAACTGAAATTCTGAGCAGGAATATCATATACCAACCACCTAAAATTGAAATAATCACTATAAATCTGGAATAGTTTCTTTATACCATTCAAATAAAATGTGGTGACATTTTCTTTGGGCATGCCTGTTCTTGATTTTCTCTTGTCTAATTAAAAGGCTATGAATGCCATGTAATTTGGCTATGATTTAAATACTTCTCATTAATAAGATTCTTTCAAGTCTCCAATAGAAAATCTCCAGATCACCTTAAGCTTCACTTCACCCTATTATTGTTATTCAATTAAATGGTTTTAAGCACAAATTTTCTTTGCAACCCTGGATGCCTAAATATTCTTTAAATATTACTTGGATGAATAGTAATTGATTCATGTCAGGCAAACATACATTCACCAAGTAGCATGCTTAAGATAAATATGTGAATATGAAGGTAAAATGCTTACCCATGCTCCTGAAAAAACTTGAGAGTACCTCATTGTGAATATATAAGAAAATACCTAAATACCACTGTGATATGTAAAATGTATAACTTTTCTTGTTCAGTACCAGAATAATTTTGTGACCACAGGATAATGTAGGAGGGGATGTTATCAGTGGTGTGTGTCTTGTCAGTGAGAGTAAAAAATCCAAAATGATGCATCATTGGTATCCTTAAAAGGCCCATATGTAAATGTGTGACCTTCATTGTATACATACTATCTCCTTCTACTTACTAAATTTTTCTGCTCTGGGAAATTTTCTAAATCATTGCTGAATTTACCCACATGGCAAAATTAAGTGTCGGTTCTATTTATACAGGTTAGTATCATACATGTTTGCTTAGGGCCTAATAATTGACTATGACCCACTAGAGAACACACATTAACAATTTAAAAATAAAATTTGAAACTCATTCTATATTACACAGCATAGGACATAAGGGGACAGCCTCAAAACCATCTTAAAAGTTATTTATGTTTTATCATGCACATGCCAACAATTCATAATGTTAATAATTACTGAATATAAAGCTCCTTGGTAAAATTCAACAAAGTCAATGTAAGTTATGAATGGTCTGCCAAACAGGATGTAGGACAAAAGAGCAATAAAATTTCCAGAACATAAAAACTTGGTATTGCATTTGGTCTACTAAGAGGAATCCAGTAAATCCTCTCTAACAGCCAAGGTACTGATAGTTTCTCAAGAGTGCTGAAACAAGCAAGTAGCAATATGAAGATTCTGTTCCTAACTGTGGTCATCGGCTTTGTTGGCACTGAATGGTACCACATTCTGAAGTAGAACAGGTTGAGGTATAGTCTGCTTGTGTGTTTGCATTTGGGTCCTTGTGACATAATTGCATTGTGTTTGCATGTGGGTCCCTGTGATATAATTCCAATGTAATGAGAATTTTAATTCACATTAGCATACATATTATATACTCTTTCACATATGTTGGTATGTGTGGGTATGTATGTGTGAATATTTTAATGTATGTATGGTTGGGTGGATGGTCTTAAGTGTATTAATTTATGTGCACACAGAAATGAGATGGCATGGTCTATAGCTTTTAGCTGCAAATAAAAAAGGAACATTTTGATATTTCAGACATTTCTATGAAACTCTGTGTACCACCTCCTTCCCTGGTGCTGAAATTTCACATACATACTGGCATGCCTGGTTTGTACACATCAGTTTTGTGAAAGAAACTCAAATACCTATACTTTCATTAACATGGATATTCTGACCAAAGTATTTTTCTATATTAATATATAGTATACCAAAAATATATATTTCAATTATTTATATTGGTTAAATTATATATTTCATGATATAATGTTGCTTGCATTATTTTAACCAATCGTACTAAAATCATTATCAATCCATCCACATCTGTAGTCAGTATATTCATAGGAATCTCTTCTATCTGAGGAATCAGTATTTTTATCTATGTTTGACACTTCTGAGATTAAGTATAAAAAGATATTTTGTAAAATCCTATTTTTCTACATGGAAGACTCATTGATAGTATATTTTATATGTTTTCTAAATTGAGCCAGTAGATATATATTGCCTTATTGAAATAAATATTAATTGGATTAATCCAGAAAACAATGACTCTTTAATTTGTACCAGTGGCTGTCTGTAGTAATGACATAGCTTGTATTGACTGAAATCATTTACATAAATTTCACAGTCAAATCACGTTGTGAAAGACATGAATAATAATTCTTCTCTCTGTTCCCATAAGTTCATCATTTCTAGGTTACACATAAAATTGAAATTGTGTGACATTTGTCTTCCAGTGCATCACTTTATATTTGGCAAGCATATAACTTTACTACTTACTAAAGATGAAATCAAATTTGCACGCTCAGGTCAGCACTCACTGAAGCACCTTGGATTCATCACATAATTGAGATTCAATTAGCATATATATATATAGAGAGAGAGTGTGGAGGAGTGTTCCTCTTTCTCCACATCCTCTCCAGCATAAACTGTCATTGGTATATTTGATTTTACCCATTCTGACAAGAGTAAGATGGTATCTCAGAGTTGTTTTGATTTGCATTTCCCTGATGCCTAAGGATGTTGAACACTTTCTCGTGTGTCTTTCAGCCATTTAAAAATCCTCTATTGAGAATTGTCTATTTAGTTCTCTACCCCATTTTTTATTTGGATTGTTTGGTGTTTTCGAGTCTAGCTTCTTGAGTTCTTTTTATATTTTGGAGATCAGCCCTCTGTCAGATGTGGGGTTGGTGAATAAATTTTCCCAGTCTGTGGGCTGTCGTTTTGTCTTGCTGACTATGTCCTTTGCCTTACAGAAACTACTCAGTTTCAGGAGGTCCCATTTATGAATTGTTGATCTCAGTGTCTGTGCTACTGGTGTTATGTTCAGGAATTGGTCTCCTTTGCCGATAAATTCAAGGGTATTTCCCAATTTATCTTCTAGTAGGTTCAGTGTGGCTGGGGTTATGCTGAGGTCTTTCATCCATTTTGACTTAAGTTTTGTGTAGGGCAAAAAGTCTTGGGGCTATCTGTAGTCTTCTACATGTTTGCATCCAATTATGCCAGCACCATTTGTTGAAGATGTTCTCTTTGTTCCATCATATATATTTGGATGTTTTGTCAAAAATCAGGTGTTCATAGGTGTGTGGGTTTATAACAGTGTTTTCAATTCTATTCCATTGGTCTACGTATCTATTTTTG